>NW_026575126.1:52777127-52946662 GCF_905146905.1 Nyctereutes procyonoides
TGCTTCGAGCCAGACCCACTTTCTAGCTAAGTGATCATGAGCAGATGACTTAACCTGCCTGAACGTTACTTTTCTTGTCTATACAGAAAGTAATCCATACTTCCTGGGGTTGATGTGAGCATTTAGTGACAGTGCTTGACACATAGCTAAACTCAATGATAAATATTAGCTAGTATTGTTACCATGGTTTGAATCATGATCTATACATATGTATGTTTCCTTTTTTTTTTGCCAGTTAACCATTTCAATGATATTTTGTCCCATAACACCTGCCATGCCATTTTCACATTGATTAGTCACTGTTAATATCTATATAATAGCCCATCGTTACTTAATGGATTCCTACTTTTGAACTATGAACCTATTGCCAAAGTTTTAAAGCATACTGAAATGAAAAATAATTGGCATTTCTTTATCTTGCTGACCTACTTTAAAGCTTTAGGCTAAAATTTCAGGAGTGATATTCCTAGGTCAAAGGTACAGTCATGATATGTAATTCCAGATTATTTTCTAAAAGAGGTAAGCCAATTTACATAACTTCCAGGAAGGGTCAAGGGAACATTCTCCCCCGCAAAACCTTATTCAGGCCAAAAGATAACACAGAGTTGCCCCTTACCTGTTTCTGATGATGAAATATTTCACAGGGTCAGTCCTGTCCTTAGTAGGTGTGGCATAGCAGTTCCTCAACAATAGGTTAAACCGGGAAGTGTCCCCTCTCTCCAAGATGGCACCCACATAGAGCATGGATTCGACAGCCAGCACAGCTGCGGCCCCTTCATAAGGAGATATGTAGCTCTGGTCTTGGAACAAGGCCATCCTGACAGTGAACTCTCCTTCCCCATCCACACTGATGTTCAGAGAACTGAGAACAGGAAAGCCATAAGAGTGTTACCAGTGAGAACAAAATAAATCCAGCCCTGCACTTGTGTGAGGCTATGAAGTGAAGGCATGCATATCTTTGATTCCTAAAGGAAGTCTTCAAACACTCAGTTAAATCAAGCATTTAGTATCTCTTAGGCACTAAACTTGATAAGTAGATGAGTGTGTCTCTGGATCTCCACCAGTTCTCCCTGCCTCCCAGATGACTCCTATCTCCTTCACTCAAAAATAACTGCCTAGTGCTTGCCTTTGTCTTCCCCTCTGTACAATGGGATCAGTCCTATGGGTTCATCATTTTAGCAGCAGAACTCCACCAGTGAATCATCCAGTGAAATATCCATTTTAAAAGAGGAATGGCTTTAATTTTTATCTATTATGAAACTTGGGGCCCCAACACAATACAGTCTGAAAACCATTGAACTAGAAAATTTCTAGTCCTAAGAATCCTGCCTCTCTGTGAGCCCAGGAGGCAATGAGGGGATGGGAAGGCACCCTGGAGTTCTGACACCCTCAGAAAGTCCCCCAGCAAGTCTAGGAATGCTGAGGAACCCATTTCACAGGGGCCTCATTCCAGGCACAGTGAGATAGCAGTGACCAAGCGTCTTCCCAAGTGGACTCCCAACCAAATTGCTACTTGGTTCTATTTCTAGTGAATTGTGGCTGCTGTTTATCCAGTCAAAGCTGATCCCAGCTTCAATCACCCATGTGCAGGGATGCCTTCCTGTCCCACCATCCCCACACCACCAAGATTAGATCAGGGACCCTTGCTCCCCGACCCCATAGCACCCAGTGCTTCTCCCACATTGCATTCACCTCACTTGTAAATAATTATTGTTGTAACTAGTTCCTTAATTCCTTTCTTCCTCAAGATAAATGAAACCGTGGTATGTTTTTGTTCCTTATCATATTTAATTAACATTATTTCATGTTGCTGCATTGCTTCATAGCAATAATCTTTAATAGCCACAAAATGTTCTATGTCTGCCTTGCGCATGCTGAACATTAATCTATGATCAACAAATATTTGCAGAATGAATGATGGGAAGAGTGCGAGTCCTGAAGGAGGTAGGCAGCATTCTGAGGACATCTTAAGTTGTGCTTGAAGTGAATGTGATCAGTGCCAAGGTTATGGATCAAAGGTTAAGGATCAGTGCCATACCTTACAATGGGATGCAGGGCAGTTTGGAGGCTGACTTTCATGTCCAGTGGGTAGGCACACTGGAAATTGATGTTGAGGATGGTGTCTCTGATGATGAATTCATTGGCCAAGGAGAGGGTGTTTTTGTAGATGGCATGGGTTCCATTTCTCTTTGGCATGAAAACAAGACCACATATATGTTTATGTGTGTGTAGATGTATCTAGAACTCAGGCTTGCCTGACTGCAAGGTTGATG
The DNA here is from genome assembly GCF_905146905.1 of Nyctereutes procyonoides. Classification (NCBI taxonomy): domain Eukaryota; kingdom Metazoa; phylum Chordata; class Mammalia; order Carnivora; family Canidae; genus Nyctereutes; species Nyctereutes procyonoides. The sequence continues at coordinate 52,779,401 of NW_026575126.1, forward strand.
CTCTCAATTATGCTGCCACCCAGCCTTCTGATCTCCAGGAAGCACCCCCACCCCAGTGGCTCTGACGCTTTATGGGAAGGGGAGTGAGAATCCCAGATCAAAAATTAAAACAATAATTTTTGGCCCTTGGAGAGAATCAGCAGCCACCATGCTTGCTCCCATGTCGACCTCTCCCACATCACCCCTAATTAAAATAATCATAATGGTAGCTTACATTTATTGAGCTCAAGTAGCAAACCTGTTCTAAGCTCTTTACATGAGCCAACATGTGTAATCTCAGATACTACTAGAAGCCCAGAGAGGGTCAGTGACTTGTCTAAGTTCTCACAGCTACTTAAATGAGTTTCATAGTTCAACTCCCACCCTTTGGCAACAATGGCATAAACACCATTCACCTCCAGAATGTTTCCACAGGCCCTAGCCTGGGTAGGGCTGGTCACAGATATCCAGTTTCTCTCCTCTCTTTGCATCATATTGCTGCAGTTCCAGTCTCGCAGGTAGGCGATGACCTCGTCCCCAAAACCCAGGCCTCCCAGCTGACACTTGTCCAGTGACACCTGGATCTCCTTGGCCCCGCAGTTTAGCCGAGGCTGCAAACTGTGGACATCTGGAAAGTTGAGAAGGAGATAGGTGGAGTGGACAGGGCTTTGGAAGCAGTGGGCAGAGCCCACATTCCCTACCCTTTACAAATGCCATCATACCCACTGGGGAGTTGGATAGACTAGTAGGGGCCTGGGACCCAGGTAAGATTCACACTTAGGCTTGTGGTGGATGAGGTTGGCAAAAAAAATCCCCTAGTTCAAGATTTCTAAGCATCCTGTGTGCAGGTGTGGGGAGGTCTTAGGAACCCGGGATTAGGGTCTTTGGGGATTGGGGTCTCTAGAGAAGTAGGACTATCCTGTATTCCAGACTAGAATCAAAGGTAGATATATACTACTCTGACTCTCTGGCTTTGTGAAGTCAGCACATATGACCAGGTTCAGAGCCATTGTATTTCTTTTGTTCATTCATTCACTAATTCATTCCATTCATTCATTCATTCAACATTTATTCAACAGATACTTCTTGGGCATTTACAATTTTCACTGTTCTAGGTACTGGGAATACAGTGTTTGTCAAAACTGACAAAATCCCTACCCTTATGGAGCTAAAATTCTGATAGGGGAGATTAAGTAAGCTAAGAGAAATAGTTTGATTGGATTCATGAATGCTTTCATTCAAATACTTTTAGTAACCACCTTCTCGATGTGCAAGGCACATTCAACACAAAAATAAAGAAAACATGGGCCCAACCCATGAGGAGTCCTTGGTCTTGTGTAGGAACCAACATATCAGTAGCTTATTAAGATGCCATATGATTAAAGTACTAACTGAAGTATATTCTAGGTGCAGAGGGAAACACAAGAAGGCATATCTAAGTCTGTCAGCTAAGTCAGGGAAGAATTCACGAAGGGCTGGAACTTGGTTCAGTGGAAGGAGTTTTGCAGGTGCAAGAGAGGGCACCCCTGCCTAAGGGAACAGCAGAGGCAAAAGCATGGTGATGGGAGAGAGGATGTGTGTTTACAGAGATGCAGAGCTCAGGTGTATAGGAACTTAGAATGGGTGGGGGTGGAGTGTGAAAGATGGAGAAGTAAGCAAAAGCCAGATCACAATGGGGTTGTGCCCAGAAGCAATGGAGACTTGCTGAGTAGCCACCAATGAAGATTTGAGGCAGATCACCTGCCCACTCAATCAGCTGAGAGGACCTGCTAAGGACACCCTTGGAGTCTCCAGGTATAAGGAGGGCATCCTTGAAGTCCAACATCTGATTCTGTGATGGCCCAAATTCTTGGAAACAACAGAGTGTCTGGGGGCTTGCTCACTCAGTGAGCAGAGAGAGCCTTCATGGAGAGCAAGGTTGTTTCCTAATAGTTTCTTGCCCCCACTCCACTCTTGCCAGGCACACCCCAGCACTACCTGGTCGACACTACAGCCCAGTTTTCCAAGCATATGCTTGTTCTTGGCTCACTATCTAGGACACCTTCTCTTCCACAGGGACGGGGAGTGTGCTGTGCATGCTTATGCCAATGACAAGACTCAAAGGCCCTCATTAGACTCCTAGGAGGGAATGAAATAATCTTAATGGGAAACTCATCCAACCCCCATCCAGGGTTTAGGGCTTGTTTATGGCATCTCTACCCATGAGTCATCTGCCTCCTGACTCCTTGCTTACCTCCTGGAACAAGAACCTCATCATCTTCCCAGCCCGCCCAATTGGACAACTCTGATTTAATTTTTGTAATTGCTCTTTATGGTGGTTATTTTTACTATTATCTTATTCCCATTTTGCAGATGAGGACATTAAGGCTCAGAGAGTATAGGCGTCTTCCCAGGCCCCAGAGAGCTACTATGTCACAAATCCAGAACTGGCACAGGAGTCTGCCCATGTCCATCACATGTAGATTCTGCAGCTATTTTAATGAAGCTCCCACACTTGCAGAGTACTCACTTGGCCCTCATGGTCAAGCTCATCCATGCCAGAGCTGCTTCCTGAACCTGTGATCCAAAGACTGACCTGGAAATTTTTCCCATTCCTGCTCTCCTATCCTTGCAAATGGCTTTGAGAACCTTTATTCCCTGACCTCAGTTCTATCCCCACTGACTCTAGTCCACCTCTTGTCCTCACCCTCTGAAACTCCCTCTCTGCTGTCTTGCCCAGTCAGACCAGCATTGTTCCTACTGTCCAGTCCCACTGAGCCACTCACCAGAGCTGTTGAGGTCCGATCTGCAGAAACAGTCCCAGGTGCCATTGAGAAAGCTACAGGCCTCTTCCGGGCGGCAGAGGTTCTTACACTTGTCTGTGGCAGTGGAGGCATCTAGGGAGTAAAGCACAGAGGAAGAGGATCAGAATGCAGAGCAGTGTGATCTGAGGCCACTAAGGCCAAATCTGTCATTCTACCAGGGTACAGAAGTCCTGCCCAAGGATGTACAATAAGTATGTAATGGAAGGGTCAAACCTCAAACTCAGATTTTCTGATTCCCAATCCAGGGAAGTGAGAACCCAGAGGCTGCCATCCTAATGGTTACTATGTGGCAGACTCTTATGAGTACCTTTCACAAATTAGCTCATTCAATTTTCATGGTAACAGTATGAAACTGGGTAGCATAATGGTTAAGTATATAGATTGTGGAACTAGAGTGTCTGGGTTCAAATCCCAGCTCTATCATGTTCTTGCTCTGTGACACTGGGAGAGCTGCTTAACCTCTCTGTGCGCTAGACCTCTCATCAGGTGTAGTTATTTTGTACCTATATCTCATGAGGCTGGTGAGAAGATTAAGTGAGTTATAATCTAAAGCACTTTGGATGGGAGTGAGGACACTGTGCTTTGGCTGTTACTTTTGCCGTCATCCATTTTTACAGATCAGAAAAAGCTCAGAGAGGTAAATTAAGCTGCCCAAATGAAATATAAATCTGAATGAGCCTCAGTTCTTCATATTAGGCTACACATATGAAGATCTATCTTTCAGGAGATTTGGCCCTCAACTCTGAGTTTCTGGCTTTCCTTGAAATGCTGGAAAGCCTGGCAACCTTGGGTGACATCCCCACTGGGCCCTAACAGGCAGGAGCTGAATCGAGGCTGTCCTGCTTAGTCTCCTGGTCTGCTCTCCACTCACTGCTGATGTCTGGGCCCAGCTCCAGGTAGCCCCACCCCACAGCTGCCTCCAGCTCTCTACAGCTCACCTGTGCAGTACCTCAGAGTACACTTGGGGGTGCCCTCCAGCCGGTACACGTGGAACTCGCCCGGGCAGGCCTTCACCTGCACCACGGTCTTCCAGAGACAGCAGTTGCCGCTCCAGTGGGCACAAGCTGTACGGTTGACAATGCCCTCCGCAAGGGTGGGGTGGGTCCCGTTCAGCCACAGGGGAGCATCTGTCTGGCATCGGTATATTGGGACGCAGGTCTCGGGCATCCTCACTCCTCCATCTCCCACAAAGCGGTACCAGCCATGCTTGTCCTTGTCACACAGTTGGCTCCCTTCTGTGTTCTCTGTGCTTCGTGAGGGTTCATCCAGGAGGGTGTAATTCTGGCAGGGGTCATAGGAACGAGTGTTGATGAGGTTTCTGTTACCTGGAAAGCAACAGTGTTTACTGAGCATCCTCAAAGTCCATGGGATTTTAATCCCCCCCCCCACACACACACACTCTCTCTATTGTTTTTGTTTTGTTTTGTTTTAGAGAGGGAGGGCAGACAGGAGAGAGAATCTCAAGCAGTCTCTATGCTTAGTATGGAGCCCAACATGGGGCTCAATCTCATGACCCTGAGATCATGACCTGAGCCCAAATCAAGAGTCAGACACTTAACTGACTGAGCCAATGAAGCACCCACACACACTCTGTTTTGAATTTTGAATGTGCTTAAGGACCCTAATGAGGACATGAGGCAAACAACCTATTCATTAACCATCACCAGCCTTCATCACCTTAGAGTCAGAATATAATGAGGACATTTTATGGTATTTTATAGGCATTAAGAACACCAAGGTCTTCACGCTGCACAATTCCAAGGGGCATCCTTCTCATTGAGCTTGGTGCCCTCTCCCTGGCTCTAGAGTTGTGCAGTGCTCCCCTGTGCAACTGTACACTGTGGTCCTCTCTGACCAATGTATTATAAATGTAATATGGGCTCACTGGAAAAACTTCAAATGTCATTATTAAAATTAATAAAGTAGAAATGAAAGTTGTCATAAGCCCATTCTATTTCCAGAAGTAACCATAAATTTGCTGTACAGTCTTCAGACTTTCTATTCATATGTTTAAAATATAGGGTTTTTAAAGTGGGTTTAAAGCTGTACAGCTTTTTTCCCCACTTACATATTTTACTTACTATATCATAGACATTTTTCCATTATTAATAGATATAGATCTAACACAAGATTCCTCAAGCTCGGCACTACTGATGTTTGGTGTTGGATGATTCTGTGTTATGGGGGACTGTCCTGTGCATTGTTGGATGTAGCTTTCCTGGACTCTTCTTGCTAGATTCCAGTAGTTCCTTCCTCCTGGAAGTTGTCTCCAGACACTGTCCAAATCACCTCCAATGGAGAACCACTGCTCTAACAGGACCATTTCTAATTTTGCTGATCTCATGTTTTTGTTTTTTAGGCTTATTTATTTATTTTTTAGACAGAGAGAGGGGAGGGACAGAGGGAGAGAGAAAAGGAGAGAATCCCAAGCAGACTCCCCGCTGAGCACAGAGCCTGATGTGGGGTTCAGTCCCACCACTCTGAGATCATGACCTGAACTGAAATAAAGAATTCAACCTTAACTGACTAAGCCACCTAGGAGCCCTTGATCTCATGGGCTTTCTTTCTTTCTTTCTTTCTTTCTTTCTTTCTTTCTTTCTTTCTTTCTAAGATTTTATTTATTTATTTGAAAGAGAAAGAGAGGGCATGAGTTAAGGGGAGGATAGAAGGAGAGGGAGAAGCAGACTCTCGGCTGAGCAGAGAGCCCAGCTCAGGCCTTGATCCCAGGACCTGGGAAGGCAGATGTGCAACCAACTGAGCCATTCAGGTGCCCTGATCTCATAGTTTTTAACAGATTCAGGAACTATGATGTGTGAGGAGACTGAGAGGTCAAGGGGTGGGCTGGCCAGTCTGAGTTTAAATCCAGCTCCACACCTGCTGGCTGGATGACCTTGACAGGTGGTTCAACTCCCCTGAGATTCATCTGCAACATAACACCTGCAGGCTGGTGGTTTCTAAACTCTTTCCATTCCTATGCCTTGAGTCACAATGTTTGCCATATCTGTGTCCCCCTCTCCAATTATCTACTTAATATGTTTCTTTCAATGATTCTCTATAAATTTGTTTCATCTTATGGAATAATATCTGTGATACCATAGGTACGATGTACTAGTTAGATATTCTTAATATAAATGAAAAAATATACATAGCCATCAAATAATTCTTTAAGAGCTTGTCATACACCTCATACACCACTGTAGTCCTCTCAGGAGGTGTCCCACATTTTGGGGACATAAAGTCCTAAGGCATTGCTAGAGGATTAAATGAGATAATAAGTGTAAAATGCGAAACACAGCATCTGAGGCCTATTAGGAGTTTGGGCTGATTCTCTTCTCCAGTTTTGATTTACTGAATTCAGGCTCTCAGTGTAAGAGCCTGAATTATGGACAAATATAGACACAGGATCACATTCTTGTAATACACGTCAGAGGGACTTTTTAGAAAAGGAGATTTTCAAGCCTTGCTTATCTATATGCTTGTTTTAAGAAAAGGAGTCACTGCTGTTCTTGGATTACTTCCCACATACCATCCTTCCCCGCCCCACCACCCCCTCCACAGGTGACTTAGGCAGAAATTTCAGCCTGGTGTTGAGCCTGAAGACCCTTTCTACAAGCATCTGAGATGCCCTGTTCACAGATCTTTGAAAGGACCACCAAGAGATCACTACCTCTAGTCCTTTCTTTTTATAGATAAGCAAACATTCAGAGGAAGGAGAAGGTGCTTGACAAAGCAAGGGCACAGAGTGACTAGGTGATTCATGTCTCCATGAATCTGGGCTCTCTGAGCTCCACATATCTGGGCATGGGAAGTTATGTTAACTGGTTCCATGGTCCTTGCAGGGGGAGATTTCTGATTTGGTTCTTTAAGTGATTATGGCTGCATTCTATTTTCCCTCATCTTGCTCCCCTTGACTTCTAGCTGCTGAGTCTTTGCTTTAGACATGTCCCTGTCCCCCTCACTGACCCTGAACTACCTTCCCTGTGCTCCCCCTCTCCACAGGTATTACAGAGCATCTGAGATGCCAGGTGAGCAGAGCACACACCTTGCTGTTCTGGAGATGCCAGGGTCAGAATGCAGGAAGCCAAGGCCAGCCACAAGACATAAGAGCCAACCATCTTTTCCATAAGTTGAGACATGCAGGTCATTCAGCAGCGTGCAGATTCTCCATGCAGCTAGAGGAAGAGAAAGACTCAAATACCATCAGGGTGACAGAGGTTATTTCTCTGGGTATAAGGCTAAGATGGGAATTCACATCAATTCAGTACCATGATTTATACTCAGCCCCTTGCATATGTTAGCTCATTTAAGGCTCTGAACCACCCACCAGGGAAGGTACCATTCTTGCTCCCATTTATGGATGAAGAAGGATATTGGACTCAGAGCATATTAATCCCAGAAATATTTACTGAGCTCCTCCTACATGCAGGCACTACGCTGGAAGTGAAACAGCTTGCTTAAGGCCACAAGTCCATGTTCCCAGAAGCAGACCCATGACTTCTTCCATGAAGGGCCATATTGTTTTAAAGCAGGTGTGACTTGCAGAGAGGAGGTGGGATAATGACACTAGGAAGTTTGCCAAGGGGATGAGGTTGATAGCAAGAAAACCAAAGGCAAAATTGGTACTGCAGAACATCCTAGAAGGCCTCAGGTTGGCTCCTACTCAAGCATAGGTAGAGGCTCAGGGAGACTGGATGGAGTGCTATGAGTATCTACAGAAAAAAGTAACAGCTGCTTTCTTAGTTCTGGTGTCTTGGGCACTGCCTTAAGAGACTCCTGAAATGCCTATAATGCATACAGATTTCCTGTAAGGGTAGGACCATGTCAAGCTAGTCCACATTGCTTGCTCCTAGCATGGCGTTTGGCACATATGGGGTGCTCAATAAAGGTCTGAGCAATAAATGAGTAAGTACATGGGAGGTGGGGAAGACAGAAACAAGGAGCTATGAAGAGCCTGTCAACACTAATTAGTAACACTCCCTCTTCAGGGAAGCTTTCCTCCAATGAGCAGATCTTTGATGACTTCTTAAAGCCTCTGGAAGACTCAGGTTGATGCTAGAGATCTATCTGTTTCTGGAGCGGATATCATGAATATGTTACTAGAGAGCACCCAGGACTGGTAATTCCTAGGGATGAGATCCCAAGTAGGGGCCTACGTTCCTGGAGGAGGGACAGGCTGAGGGGGGATCTTTAGACCTGGAATAGCCAGCAGGTAGTTGGAACCATGATTAAGCTGGGCACAGATGACATCTAGAGCACCTGACCGGGCTGAAAGCTCTTCTGAAAGTTTCCAGAAACAAACAACCCTAGCATATCCAGTGAGTCAAGGGTGGTGGGGGAGCCCCCCAAGATCGGAAAAAAGTCTGCTGGGGCTTGAAGTAGGACTTACCTGGGGGTACGAACACAGAGCTGTCCTCCTCTGGTCAGCCATGGGAAAGCCTGCTGTGTACCATACTTTTATTGCAATTTCCCACCTACGTGGCTCTCCATGATTGGTGCCCAGGTAGGACTGGAATTAATCTTCCAGGTAGGTATACATTGGTCTTGTTGGGCGTAGGTAAGATAAGTGATTTACTACAGAAAATAGCAGAAGAATGTCTCCTTCCACAAACCAATGAAACTGGTGCCATATTTATTACCAGAAACCAAACACTGATCAAAAGGGAGCTTAATACCCAAAGGGAAGTGAAAGAAATCAAACAGGCACTTGTTTGCACAATAGATTTCCAATTGTACCTTGTGTTCTTAGCTAATCACCTTAGAACACTTCTGCTTCTGTCTGGATGCCACTCCACTTGCAGCTAGTTAGAGCAAGGGAATAAATAAAGAAGCGGGGGATGGTGTTTCCTATATTTGACCCATAGACTCTACCCACCTTCAGATACTCAGTGTTGAGGAGTCTGGGAAGGGCCAGCTTGGTGAATCATGGAGTTATACCAGAGGACAGACAAACTAAGAGTCAGCGTCACCTCTCCTCCAATCCCTCCTAATATGTGGGCTACCCTAGAGATTGGAAGGTATGGAACAGAGAGGAAGCCATAAATCTTGGACTTAGAAGTGTCAGGCTTAGACCTGGCTTCCGTAGCATGGTATCTGGACATCAATAAAGAAGTCGAAGCTTTTGCAGAACAAGTGGTCACGGCCTGTTCTGTGTTTCTGTGAGACTCTTTAAGGAGCTGAGACTACTGAAGGCAGGGAGCACAGAGGTCTTGGCATTGATCACACCTTCCAGCAAAACCCCAACCTGGGCAAAGAAAAGGTGCTACAAGCCACCTTCTCTACTCCTAGTACATTTGGAGAAAAATCCCCTAAATGTGGAACTTATAACCACCGAAAATGCAGGATTCCAAAATTCATCTGGTCCCACAAAACAGTTCCTCCATCCCTCTTCCAACTACTCCATTCCAATCTGAACCATGCCACTAGAGCTGCCCTGTTAAGGCCAGATCTTAAGGTATTTTTTTCCTGGCCCCTTAGTACATTTTTTGCTACGTCCTCCAGGCACTCTGCCTCTCCCTGTCTCTGCTGTGCCAGTGTTTCCTTGATTTGGACACTCTTGCTCTGTCATTATCCTCTTCTTTCAGATGTCCTTGAGAATGCTAGTAGGTCCTGTTTTTCTTATCATTCCATATACTGTCACTGGAAGGTGTCAAGTTATCTCCTGGTTTCTAGTATCCTTTACAGGCTGGTGAGTTTCAAATCTGTATCTTTATCCCTGACCACCCCCCTTGAATATCAGATCCATCCGCCCAACTGCCTGCTGGACCTGTCTTCTTGGGCCAAGATGCAGCAGGCCCAAATCTGAACTCATCCATTCCCTAAATCTCTCCCCTTTAAATAGCATCATCTATCTTAACCTATGGTACTGGTATGTACCTGGTCACCCAAGCTGGAAACGTGGCTCCTTCTTCCCTCACATTTCCAGTAATCACCACAACTTGTTACTCACTTTTCAAATATTTCTTGAATCTATCTTTCCTTCTTTAGCCCCATTTCCCAAACCCTAGTTCAGGCCACCTTCACCTTATGAGGGTGCCTAGCGGGGCTCCTTACTTTCATTCTTGCCTCCTTTGATTCTGTTACCTCTCCTACAGCCAGATGCCATAACATCACCTCTCAGCATTACCCCCCACTCCTGGGATCTGACCACTGGCCGCAGCTCCTACGTCATCTACAGATTCTCCCCACCAGATTCTATATTCCAGCCAATCTGTGGCTCTCTGAACTCTTCCCCACCTCCTGACTTTTACATGTTTGCTATTCCTTCTGCCTAAATCATACCATGCCTGGCCTCCTACATATTTAGGTCCATCTCTCCCAGGAAGACTTTCCTGAGCACTGTAGGCTTTCTGGTGCTTCTTTTCTCTTCTCCTATGCCTCTATGGGCTGATTCCAATCCCACTCAATTACCACTAATTTATCTGTCTCCCTCTGAAGGCTGTAAGACCTTTATGGACAGGGATCCTGTCTTTGCAGTTCTAACCAGCACCTAGTAAGTGCTTGTTGGGTAAATCAAAGGGGGAAAAAACATAACATACATGCTTCAGAGCCTCTCCTGTGAGTAATGCTTCAAAACTTATGGCTGTCCAAGTCTTAATGAAACCTTTTGGGGAAGACACAAGATCCTGCCTCAGAGCCTTTACACTTAACTGTAATGCTCTTCCTCAGATATCCTCCTGCTTTGTTCTCTTACTTCTCTCAGTTTCTTTTTATCAGAAAGACTTTTCCTGACCATAAAATAACATCCCCATAGCTCTATTCTCTGTTCCTTATTTTTTCCCCCAAAGTGCTTGTGCCTGACATTTCACAAAATTATTGTTTAAATGTTTTCCCCCTTTTAGAGACAGAACATAAAGACTCCTAACTCTGGGAAACAAACTAGGGGTGGTGGAAGGGGAGGAGGGCGGGGGGTGGGGGTGAATGGGTGATGGGCACTGAGGGGGACACTTGACGGGATGAGCACTGGGTGTTATTCTGTATGTTGGTAAATTGAACACCAATAAAAATTAATTTATAAAAAAAATGTTTTCCCCCTTTTAAACATAAGCTCTTTACCAGCAAGGACTCTGTTTGATTACTTGCTATTTCCCTGGTGCCTATTCAGCATTGAATTTATGCTTAAAATATCTATTGAATATTGAGCTTAATACCTGATAAAAAACCAAGAAACTAAAGAAAAGGAAAAAGAACAGAGGAATAAAGGGATTAATTCTAATGTGTTTTCTTTTTCCTGGTTCTTGCCTTTGGCCCCTGTTTTTATTTTTCTTTTTCTTCATGTTCTGTTGTACCTGAATCAAAGTGAATCTGCACACAATTCAGCCAGTCTCCACTGACCATGGATTGACCATAGACAGGCGTGGGCTCTACCCCCAAAGTCCTCCTACATAAAGCTCTTATGTAAAGGCAGCAGGTATAGGGATTTGGTGCATGTCCATATGTCTGCATGTGAGGTCCCTTAACTCAAGATACACATCCCCATAATCCCTGTTTGCTGATACACACGTGTGGTTTTCCCTGAGGTCAGAAGGCTCTAATAATGCAACAGGGCCTTGGTCTGTCCTGGAAAGCCACAGCTGGAGTCCTGGAAAGCAGCTGGTGTCAGGGCAGAAATTTCCCATCAGTGTTGGCTTCCACTGGCCTTGACACAGATGTCTAGCAACCTGGAATATCTTGGTTTCTGATTGTGCCTTCAGTGAGCCTCCTGGAGGACCCTTATGAAGCAACCCTGCCCAAAGAGGGTAGTGGGTCTGCTCTCCAGTGCTGCTGCTGCTGTGGCTCTGTACACAGGCCTACATCTCCTGGATGCAGAGGGACGGGTGCAATGGAGGGAGGAGGTCCTTAGGATGTGTCAGTATATCCCCTCTAAAGATTCTGAGACTTCTGAAAACAGGGAGTGCTTCTGTCTATTTCACTAGTGTCTCTCCAATACCTATCACAGTACCTGGCATGTACTAGGTGCTCACATAAATGTTTCTGCAAAGTTCAATGGATCCTGTGAAAGCATCATTATTATCCCCATTATACAGCACCAGTGGCCTCCAGTTACACCTTCCATTTCTGCCATGCCTGCCACACTTGTCATCACCATTCAAGTTCTCCCTTTCCTGCCATACTGTAAGCACCAGGAGAGAAGGCTTTGCGTTTGGCTTGTTTTCTTCTGTATTCCCTAACACAGTGCCTGACATATAGGAGATGGAAATATTTCTTGAATAAATGGATGAGTGGATGAATGAAAGCATGGGTGGATGAAGCTCGACATCCAGCTGACATGGAGACATTGTGGTTTTTATCTAAGGTTACACAGCAGAACTAATTGAACCCAGTCTCTCTGACTAGAATGTGAACTCCGTGAATGTGGGGACGTAGCCTGGTTGTTCTCACCACAGGATCCTCAGCACTATGATAAGTTCCTACTTTGGATAGTAGGTGCTCAATAAATACTTATTGAATGAATGAATGACTTCAATGACTGAGCTTTTAAAATTATTATTATTTTGCCACAATCTTTAAGGAGACATGGGGCCTCATGTGCACACGTCACAAGTCCCATTTTGAAAGAAGGCAGAATTTAAAGATATTAAGATATTTTGTGATAATGAGGATTAAAGGTGCGGAAAGAGGAGCAGGTGACTGAAGTGTGAGTTCCCTTTTCTGTGGCTGGAGCACTAAGCGGCATCATCCCCAGCCAGCAGGAAATGAAGCCACAGAGCACAGGGTTTCCAGCTGCCAATCACTGAAACATCAGGGTCAAGGTGGCCGATAGAAGCAGAGGCAGGCAGACCTTCAGGAACCCTGAAAAGAAAGCAATTACAGGGCTGCTGCGAGCACTGATGTGCCTTTGTGCAAAACTGATGTAAGATGCCCCCTTTAGACTGATCGATTAGGAAAGAACACCCTCTCTGGCCTGGTCAGTTAGAAAAAGGAAGCTTTCCCTTTATCTGCCCTGAAAACCAGTTAGAAAAAGGTGCTAGTTGGGGTGGAAAAATAGAAAAAGGGGCCCTCCCAGATGAACCAAATTGGAGAAGACAGCCTTTCCTCTGGCACTGGGATTGGAAGCTCCTCAAAAGGACACTCATGTGCAGTGCCCAAACTATTCAACCATCCTTAGTGACCTCTATATTCACAGAGGACAAGCCTTTTAGGAACACCTTCAATCTTCAGCTCCAAGCTTCCTGGTGCAGGGTTGGTCTAGATCAGATAAAACACTAGGTTGGTGTAACACTTCCTTCAGATTGAGGTGTCAGGAGCCAAGAAGGGCAACAAGTTACATTAATTCATTTTTCATCCAGATTTTCAGACAAATCAGTGTGTCTGAAATCAAAGGCCATAAAATGCCACCTGTCCCTGGTCTTTGTGGTCAGAGAGGCAGAGAAACAGGGTTTCTTGTTTTTCTAACGTGTTCATCCCGGAACTAAGCATGGTCCTTGGCATGTAGTAGCACTCCACATATATTTGTCACCTGTTGAGTGAACCCTGCAAAAGGTGTTAGAGATGAATCACAAAGCTTCAGGAAGTGCCCAAGGTCTAGATCTAGTGTATGCAGGTCTACTGGGTATAAGTTTGTGGAAGTATGTGTATGTCTGTACCTGCAAATATACATGCATGCAACTCTAGCATCTCTGCATCTGTGTGTGTAAATATGAACACATGCATATGATCTAGTGTGTGTGTGTCCACAAACATGTCTGGGTGATGAACACTCTGTGTGCCTGTCTATGCACCCCTGTGTCTGTGTGCACATATGCACTACTGTGAGACAGCACAGGTATATGTGCAGCCCCAGTATCAGGCATTTCCACAGATGCAGTCACCTCTTTAGAGCTCAAGCCAAGCAGGCTAAACACTCCAGCACATCCTGGGCCACAGATAAAAGCCCCAGAGGAAGGTTCTAGTGGAGGTCCCCCTGAAAAGAGGACCTGAACTTACCCAAGCTGCTGGAAGCAGCCCTTGAGACCACTGCCTGGACATCTGTAAAGGGAAAGAGAAGGATCAGTGCAAAGAGAAGGCATGCAGTTGGCAAGAAACCTGAGAGATATCCCTTCAATTTGCCCTTCTCCTTGCAGTTAGAGTGGTATTTTTGAAACCCGGGTCTGATCATGTCACTTCCCTGCTTTGGACCCTTCAGAGGTTCCCCACTACTTTTGAGAGAAAGACCCAAAACCTTAGCAACTGTAAGTCCCCACATGGTCTGAGCCCACCTGTATCAGCTCATCCCATACCAATGTCCTCTTACCAGCCTGCCCTTTACTCAGTTCCTCCAGCAGGTTGGGCTACCCACTGCCTCCACCATCCCCCTACCACCACAGGCCCTTTGCCCATGCTGTGCCCTCTGCCTGGGATTCCCTTCCCCTCACCCACTTTCCCTGACCTCTCTTGGTTAATCTCTCCTCAATCTGAATAATGCCTTCTCCACTGGTCTCTAAGCTCCATGTGATCCAGGTCTGTGTCTGTGTCTGCTTACAAGATCCCCAACCACTAGCACAGGGCCTAGCACAGAAGAGGTACAAGAACAAATTTGTGCAATGGAATGAATCAATGATGAGGAACCAGTAAAAGGAAGGCAGCTTGAAGTCCACAGAATCCACTTTCTCCAGTTCTTCAGAATCCAGTAACATCCATGTGCCAGGTTCTGGCATCCTTCCTCATCTCCAGAGAATATTCCCCACCAGAAACATGGGGGAGGGAGTGGTTCTCTTACTTTTCCGTGTGATGGGACCCAAGTTCAGGACGCGGCTTTGGTCTATGATGCCTCCACTGCGGAATCTGGTTCCAGAGCAGGTCTGCAGGAAGAGGGCAACAAAGAAATTGTTGCATGAGGGAGATAGATGTGGTTCTGCCATGGGGAGTGAGTGGGCTGCCCTCCCTCAGGGGCATCTTCCTGCCTCAGGCTGGGGCTTGAGGATGGTCGAGGCAGGAGTTGTCAGGAGATCCATACATTTGGGTTTATGCCCCACATGATCTTAGGAAAGTCACTTAAGTTCTCTGAGCTTCTCTTGCCATATAGAGAACTAATAACATGCCTCATCTCTAGTTACTTGTGAAGCATTAAAAAGTTAACATAGATAAGGTGCACCTGCTGCTTTAAAATGTCCGTGTCTGTTATCAGAACACAAGCTTGCAGATAAGCCAGAGCATTTACCAGCCTGTCACACTGCACTGATCCTGCCTGATTTCCCAACAGTTTTGGTCTCTCACATGGCTATGTCCAACCCCTCGTACTGCTCATTCTCTTCCTGGACTAAAAGGGAAACAGCAGAAATGTTTGTTTTCTTCTGGACCTTGTGACCAAATGTCTTTGGTTATGGGAGATGGGGAGGAGCCTGAAGGAGGAGAGGCAACTCACAGGTTTGCATTTTTCATTAATGATGTCGCAGAGATACACTTCACAGTGCAGGTAGACCAGGTCGTAGTTCCCGGCAAAACGGAACATCTGGACAGAAAATCGGCCCTGAGGGGACTCCCCATTCTCCACCACCTGGATGGTTGAGTCCGTAGTGCGTGGACATCTGAGGGTGTTAAGTCACATAATGCGGGTGGTGAAGCAAGTGCTCTGGAGCCAAACTTCCTGGGTTCAAATCTCACTCCACCACCTATCAGCTGTGTGTCCTTGAGCAACTTAATTTCTTTGTGCCTCAGTTTCCCCATCTGTATACAGCAGTTATTATTGGTGATCCATATCATAAGATAGCTGTGAATATTTTTTTAAAGATTGTATTTATTTATTCATTCATGAGAGACACAGAGACACAGGCAGAGACAGAGAGGCAAAGACACAGGCAGAGGGAGAAGCAGGCTCCATGCAGGGAGCCCGATTGGGACTCGATCCCAGGACCCCGGGATTATGTCCTGGGCCGAAGGCAGGCACTCAACCACTGAACTACATAGGCATCCCAGGTAGCTGTGAAGATTAAACGAGTTAACTTTTCTGATATATATAAAATCTGCTGACATAAAAATGTCATCAGCACAGGGTTGAAATTATGCTATAAAGTCAGTACTTTGGTTCCCCAGGAAATGGCATGCAGGTTCATTAGCTACCATTTGTCAGCTATCTCCTATGTTCCAGGTTCTAATTATAACAGTGGATGCTTCTAAGTCTTGAGGGACAGTGACCAGATGAGAGTGTGTGTGTTTGTGTGTGTGTGTGTGTGTGTGTGTGCGCACGCACGCTCCCGTGCATAGACATACACAATTGCACCAAAACTCAAAACTGCACCTGCAGAGACTCATGTGTGTGCTGGGCTGGATCAGCATACAAGGGTAGGCAAATTGGGTATTTTCTCAGTTATTTTATATGACTTGCTTGAAATTGATTAGGAGAGGGGCTGAATGCTGACTGCAAAGAGGAAGAACCAAGAAGGGAACTCTGCTTTGTTCAAACAATTCAGATCTGTTTGCAAAAGTGCAAACTCCAATTGACCAAATAAATGCCTTGAGGTTAATGGGACCACCCCCTGAAAGCCCCATGGACATAACCTGAACAGGGCATCCAAGGGTCCCCTCCCACCCCTCCTACTCTCTCCCCAACTGGCTCTTCCTTATATGTTCTGAGATGTTTGGCAGCCCCCCTGGACTGGCACTCCCCAGCCCAGCTCCCACACATGCCTAGACAGGAAAACACAGGCACACCCCACATTTCTTTCTGCTTCTTTTGCAAAACTTCTAAGTGTTCCATGATGTACATGCTCAATTGTTTTACTCTGGGGAAAAAAAAAGTTTACAAATCCCTGCACTGTAGGTATTATTTATGCCCATTTCACATATGAAAACATGAATCTCAAAGAGATGAGATGACTTGTGTCTCTGGACTAAGAAATAACAAAGCCAAGATGTAAGCCCAAATCTCCATAAATCTCCAATCTCCATCAATGCCTCTTTGCAAATCTTTGCCTTACCTAGAAACCACCTTCATGTGTGTTTTCCTGTGTTTCCCAACACCTGTTTTATTTTTATTTACTGGCTATTTGCCTTAAGTATATGTATCTTTTTATTGGAATACAGCTATTTTTTAGGAGAATCTTTAGATCCTGACCACAAACAGCAAACCAGCATCACTTGTCATAAGCAAAACACGACCATTTATAGATAAATATAAAGTAAAACAGTTGCCATTAAATTTTAGTTAGCTCCTGTCACAGCAAAAAGCTCTAAAACAGACTTCTGCCTACTTTCTGTTGCAAAAGGGATTAGGCAATAACAGAGAGGTATAAACGTCAGATGAGCACCCAACTGATGCTTTTCCTTTGATGGAACCAAGCAGATTCTAAGAACCGAAACAGAATAGATCACTGTGTCTCAGAGATGCTTTTTCTGCCTATGCTATGAAATAACATATGCCCCTCCCCTTTTCCTGCTTTGGGTTTTTCCTTTAGCTCCATCACCACTAACATGCTATCGATTCCATCTTGTTTAATTATTGGTCTCGCCCTCTTAGAATATCAGCTGTATGTAGGGGCAGAGAGTTTTGTCCCTTCTATTCACTGTGCCATCCACAGAGCCTGGCACACAGTAAGCTTCCAAAAACACCTATTCTGTTTTGAATGACAGTGTGCATTATCTCCTCACGGTGTGGTCCAGTGTTCTCCAAAAGCAGCACACTTGTGTCTTCCCTTTTACAATTGGTCCTTGGTTAACTGTGTCTCCAGCTCACTCCTCCCACCCAAGTGTCAGCTTGCCTCCTACCCTGGATGGGCGCACCTTTCAGTCAGGTTTCTTAACCTTTTCTTGAGTCCTGGATACCTCCAGCTTTCTGGTGAAGCCTGTGCATCCCTCTTCCAAAATACTATTTTAAGTGCGTAAAGTACCTAAGATTATAAAGGAAACCAGCTCAACTGAAGTACAGTTCTCAAAATATTACAGCATTTGATGTATGCATTATATATTCACTTATGTATTATATATAAATACATGTATTTACAAGGATATATTTTATAATGCATTAAATAATAATTTCTAGTAGAAACTCTAATACTCTACTAAAAAGTGCTGACATAGGTAAATGTTTTTACGTGTCCTGCTAATACTTCTGTGGTTTGTTGCCTATGTTAATAATAGATGGTGATGCTAAATTTCAGCTAGAGGTTAATGAATATAAAGATGTACTTTTTCCCCCAAATCCAAATCCAAAGGCTGCCCTCTCCTGCCCCAGAATTCCATCCATGGGCCTTACCTGTCCTGGATGATGAAGTACTTCAAGGGGTCTGTGGCGTTGCTGCTGGGTGTGGCATAACAGTTAGTCATCAACAGTGCAAACCGGGACAAATCACCCCCATCCAGCATGGTGCCCACATAGAGAAAGGCCTCTGTGGTCAGGGTCACAGAGGAGCCTTGGTAGGGCTGTGTGTAGTCAGGAGTCTGGAAGAGTGCCATCCGCACGGTGAACATGCCTGTCCCGCCCACGCTGATGTTTAGGGAGCTGCAGGGGGAAAGGGGTTGGTGAGAAAACCAGAGCTGAGAACAACAGATAGGCCACCCTTTCTTGTCTGTAGTCCTAGGCAGTCCCTGGCAGCTCTCTGCCTGTTTATCTAGCAGTAGGACTGGAACCCACCAACCACTCTAGTGGTTGCAAACTGCAATGGACAGACATGGGTCACCTCAGAATCTTGTTGAAATGCAGGTTCTGGTTTGGTAGGTTCAGGTGGAGCTCATGTTCTGCATTTTCAACAAGCTCCCATGTGATGCTGATGCTGCTGATCCATAGACTACATATTTGTAACATGTCCGCCCCCCTCACTTGGTGCCCCTTGCCTTTAAGAAGTCCAATAAGCAAATTCTCAAGGGAGTCACACACACATTCCTTCTTTGGTCTCAACCTGGAACAGTTAAAAGGGATGGCTATGAGTCCTACAGGACTAAGTCAGAGTTCTGGTTCCACCTACAGTAGAAAATAGAGATTTTGTAAATAGATTGTTTTTAACCACATTGAAAACAGCTACACTGGTTTAGATTTCACAGGATGAGCCAAAGAAGGACATCATAGGACTGATATGCTGGGAAATAAGGCACATGATAAAAACTCAGTAATGTGGAAGTCCATTTTGCAGGTGAGAGTTGCGCTATTAGTTTGGACTAGGGCAAGATATCTAGCTCAAACCAGAGAGACATCTGCATACAGATGTGTTGCTCCCTGAAGTCCATCAGGCCTGTGACATGGCCCCATTGCTCCAGGACACTACTTGGCCAGACGATGCTCTGGCCAAAGGCCGACAATGAGCAACCTTCTTCCCTCAAGTCAGCCATGCACACTCATCAGTGCCTAGTGCCCTTCCCAAAGAACATGTAACCATGGATGAGCTTCATAGTGAAGGTCATGGTAGAGTTGGGGCTCTGGGCCTGGAGGCCTTGATTTGAATCCTAGCTCTGCCATTTATTAGACTCTAACTTTGAACAAGTTACTCAATCTTCTCTGAGCCTCATTTTCCACATCTGTATAATGGGAATAAGAATAATAGTAATGGCTACACCTCTTAAGGTGCTCTAAAATTTCTTTTTTTAAAGATTTTATTTATTTATTCATGAGAGACACAGAGAGAGGGGCAGAGACATAAGCAGAGGGAGAAGCAGGCTCTCTGCAGGGAGCCCAATGCAGGACTCCATTCTGGGACCCCAGGATCATGACCTGAGCCAAATGCAGATGCTCGACCACTGAGCCACCTGGGTGCCCTAGTGTTCTAAGATTTCAATAAGAAGTTTCCTATAGAGCACTTAACACAATGCCTGACACATAGTCAATTCTTCATAAATACTTGCTATAATTACAACTGTAATTTTTTTCCAATATCAGCATCATTGGCCTATGATTCATCCCACTCAGAGATTTTCAATTTTATTTAGCAACACTGTCTATTTATTTATTTATTTATTTATTTACTTATTTATTGTAATAATAAAACTTCATGTAGCACTAATATGGGTGAAACTTCTCTGGTTCACCCTGCAGGCATCCCCAAGCATACTTCCTTAAAGACCCTCAACTCTAAGAGGCATAATTTATAAACATCTCTTTAATCAAATTCCTATTTATGGATAAGGAAGGAAACTAAGCTCCAAATATGGCATATGATGGATATATCATACATAGCAGGTCTGGACCAAGAGCCCTCCCTTCTTCCATCTGGTCCAACCACCCTGTCCCTCTTATAAGCCAGAGGCCCTAATATTTAATCCACATATGCCAAGCACTGTTGTGCTTCTAAGAAAGGTAGTACAAGTACCACTAAATCAATATCACAGGTGAGAATACTGACACCCAGAATGGGGCTATATCAATTTCCAAAGCCGTCTGGTTAGTATGAGCCTAGATTGGAGTCTGAACTCCAGGCTTCCTAGTTGGGCTCCTCCACTGGAAATACTGCCTCCCAGTCCCCCCACCCAGCTCCTAATGGCTGATAGTTAACAGGAAAGCTGAGGACCTGGTGAGTAAGGGGTTGCAGTGTAGAGATTGTCAGGGGTACTGGAGACCCTTTCTGGCCGTACCTGACTATCGGCTGCAGGGAGGTCTCCAAGCTCACTTTCATATCCAGGGGGTAGGAACACTCAAAGTTGATTTTGATGTTGCGGTCACGGATGATGATCTCATCTGCCAGGTAAAGAGTGTTGCTGTATGTGGCATGGGTTTCATTCCTCTGTATTGGGGGGTTGGAGAGAGGAAAGGGCCTGAGAATCTGAGTAGGATTCAAAACCAAACGGGTTTCTCTGGCCACCTGTGAGCTACCCTCCCAGCTGTCATGATCCAAAGTTACAATGACAGCAGCCATTTATGAGCTGGGCCCTGGGCTAAACACTCCTCCTGCTGCATCACTGCATTAACCCCTACAATGACCCTAAGAGGCAGGGCTACTAGCCCCCTGCCTCATGATGTGGAGACGGGGGTTCATAATTGGAGTAACTCTTGAGTAACTCTCTCACAGTACATGGGATCTAATAAGCCTGGGCTCTTCGAATTAGGCCACACTTCCTCTCAAACAGTAAAAACACTAAAAACTATGTCCAGACTCATTATTAATGCTGGAATTTCAAACACTGTGCTAAGAAAATAATAATTATTTTCTTCCTTTCTTTTGACTTCTTTCCTTTTCTTTTGGGGGGGATGATGGAGTTGGAGAAGCCTGTGTTCCACTCAAACATTGACCTCTGGGTCACTTTTGAGGAGGTCTCTGGAGGTGAAGGCCTGGTTCTGAACACCAGTGATGCAGACCTTGCCCCTCCCAGCACCACCCAAGACAGACAGACCTGTTTCTGAGCCCTGTGCTAATACCTTCTGGCTGAGAAGAATCACTGCCCTGTCTGGGCCTTTCTGTTCCCATCTGTAAGATGGGGAGCTGTCACCATGGATCATTCTCTTTATTTAAAGCTAACATTTATTGAGCACTTACACAGTGCCAGTCACTGTCCCAATCAATTCCTACATATTAGCTCATTTAATCCTCTTAACAACCCTGTGAAGTAGGTACTATTACCATACTCCATTTTACATTGAGGAAACTGAGGCACAGGCAGGCTTATACAACTAGGAAATGATAAAGCCGGGGCTTGAACCAGGCAGTGCTCCAACCCTGTCCCACAATGGCCAGGACATACCATCATCACTGTCCCACAGGGACCATCCCTGGCTGGGGTCACCACAGATACCCAGTCCCGGTCGCCCCTCTCATTGAAGCCTGAGCACTGGCTGTCACGCAGGTACATGAAAACCTTCTCAAAGCCCAGGCTCTTCAGCTGACACTTGCTCAGGGACACCTTGATATCATTGGGCCTACACTCCAGCCTGCGGTCCAGGAGGGAGAGATCTGAAATGGGCAGAGAAGGCAGGATTGGAAACCTGTGACCACAATTCAGGGCCCAGCTGGCCACTAGCTGGAAGCATTCAGATTAGTTTCTGTCTCTTTTTGTGGTTTTCTCTCAGAGAGACAGAGACACAAGATTGGATTCTGAACACCACTAGATGGATCCAGGTGGCCAACCATCAGCTCCATGTTGCCCTAAGTGTGCATTGTATACAAAAAGCAATACTATTTTTGTGTAATCCGCCCCCCAGAACTAAATACATTGAATCTTGGGGCACCTGAGTAGCTCGGTGGTTAAGCGTCTGCCTTTGGCTCAGGTCATGATCCTGGAGTCTCAGAATCAAGTTCCACATTGGGGTCCCTGCAGGGAGCCTGCTTCTCCCTCTGCCTATGCCTTTTGTCTCTGCCTCACTCTCTGTCTCTCATGATTAAATAAATAAAATCTTTAATAAAAAAAATACACTTAATCTCAGTAAAACAAAACAACAAACTAACATATTAATTGCAATTATCTTTCCATCCTTTCTGTATCAGAGAGGTAGTCCACACTAGCTACTGAAGTTTTTAAAGTATACATTTGCTAATTTTTCTTTTAAAACAACAGAGTGCAGACATCAGGCTAAGTGTTTGGGGCACACAATGACATACAGCTGGATTTTTTTTTGAAGTGTTCCAGCTGTAATACTTCAATTAAATCACTGCTGGAATTTAAGAATTCTCTTTCACTGTATTTATTTTTACTGTTACCTTCTAAGGTGTTACTTGCCACAGATAGATGTAGCAGTGGCCATAAATGTCCCAAGTTTATATAAAAGAAGGATTCAATCAATTTAAAGAACAAGTTAATAATAATCATAGTCTAGGTAGTACTTGGATAATACAAAATTATAAAATTGGTACTTGGATGTGACTAAAATCATGACTAAAGTTTGGGAGATACTCTCCTGCTTCAATCATTGTACATATGGGGAAACTGAGGCCCACGGAGGTCTGCTTAGGATCCTCTGCTGGTCAGTGGAGGACCCAGCCCTCCAAATCACAGGCTGGTCACTACTCCTCTGTTCTTGAGCTGCAGAAATATGGCTTAGGCCGCCTTTGGACAACAAGTGGCAGCCACCTGTGCTGTGATGTGGGAGCCTCAGAAAGGAGGCTGGGGGTAATGGGGTCCCCCAAGCTCTCGGAGCTTTGGGGTCAACTAAAGGGAGCCTAGGAGCCCAGAGAGCTTCTCCTGTTTGGGGGGTTCTTTTTTGTTTTGAGTTTTTTAAAAATATTTTATTTATCCATGAAAGACACACATACAGAGAGAGGCAGAGACATAGGCAGTGGGAGAAGCAGGCTCCTCACAGGGAGCTGGATGTGGGACTTGATCCCAGTACCCCATGATCATGCCCTGAGCCGAAGGCAGATGCTCAACCACCAAGCCATCCAGGCACCTCAAGCTTCTCCTGGTTTTGACAGTTTTTACAGGATCCACTTTTCATTCACATGGGATGATATGCATCCCTGCATCATCCCCACATGTCCCCAACTCACACACAGCCATGTATCCCTCCCCCAGTTGCTGCCATTTCTCAACGCATCACCCTCCTCCCACTGGCCTCACCTGTGACATTGAAGTCCTGTTTGCACTGGCAGCTCCACATGCCATCATGGGATTTGCAGTCCTCTTCTACACTGCACTCCTCACATGTCCCCAACACAGAGGTGGGGTCTGCAGGATCACAGACACAGTCAACAGGGATGCTCCGGGGTCTCCCGTGTGCTCACCCAGGCCCGGAATAGGGGGTGGAGGAGGGGGGGAGGCGCCCACTCACCTGTGCAGTAGGCCAGGTAGCACTCAGGGGTCTCCGTGAGGTTGTAGACATAGTAGCCGCCGGCGCACGCCTTCACCTGGATGGACGCATCCCACAGGCAGCAGTGGCCACTCCAGTGCGCACAGGCTGTGCGGTTCACGATGCCCTGGTCTCTGGTCGGGTGTGTGCCATTGAGCCACATGGGCGCGGCCGTGTTGCAGTGCAGGACCGGCACGCATGTCTCCGCCAGGCGCACCCCACCTGGCCCTGTGAAGCGGTACCAGCCATTCAGGCCCACGTCGCAGGTGTAACCTGCCCCGTACTCGGTGCTGCGCCAGTACTCATCCAGGATGCGATGCTCCTGGCACGGGTCCGCGCACACCAGCGCGTCGCCCACGGGCACGCAGTCCAAGCCCGGGCCGCAGGAGCCCGGGGAGCACTCACAGTGCTGCCCGTCCCCTCGGTAGCCCGCTGGGCACACGCACGAGTAATTGCCCTTGTTGTTGATGCAGGTGGCCAGGGCATGGCAGCGGCTGAGCCCCGGCTCCGAGCACTCATCCACGTCGATGCAGCCCAGCCCCGGTGTCAGACGGAAGCCGTCGGGGCAGGTGCACAGGTAGGAGCCCGGCGTATTCATACAGCTGCTCCCCTCCGAGCAGTTGTGGGCACCAGGAATGGCACATTCATCCAGGTCCACGCACTCAAAGCCGTTGCCAGTGAAACCCACCAGGCAGGAGCATGTTGTGACCATCCCATCCTCCACGCAGGTGGCATTGCTGTGACATTCAGAGCAGCTTCCTGTGGACAAAAGAGCCCAGCCTCAGAGTGGGAGCAGCTGGGCCAGTGGTCACCCAGAGTCCTCCGCATCCCTTAGTGTACCATGTTTTTTTAAGACGTGGTCCCTGGATGACTCCCTCCAAAACAACTAAACAGAACTCCCCTGATGATTCCACTGTGCATTCTTCTCTGTTAAGCATTACTTTCAAACTGTGTCTTCTTTTAAAATATCCGTGTTTCCACATGCAGAGGAATAATGCAGAGTTCTTGACACTTTGGTAAGATTTAGGTGTCCATGTCACACACACACACATACCCCTCCCTTTGAACATTTAACAGATCTTCCCTGCCTTTCCTCTGAAGACTTCCCCAACTCTCCCTGATAGGGGCAGTCACATTTTGTGTGTCAATGTCACACTTTGACATCCTCCACGACAATGAAAACAATAAAGATAATGAACTATCGTTTATTAAGCACTTACTATATGCTGGACACTAGGCTTTTCACCCATTATCTCACTGAATCCTCCCTAGTGGCCCTGTGGGATTGCTTTTGTATTTACCCTGAGCAAACTGAGATTCAGAGGGTTTAAGCCACTTACTCTGTTAGTAAGCAGCAGAACCAAGACACAAACACAGGCGGCAGGACCACAGAGTATACGCTCTTAACCTCTTAACTATGACCCTGAAATGGCATTTACTGTGCCCCAAAGTGCTCCAGCTCAGGGGAGATATCCGGCTCCCTTCTCCAGGAGAAGCTGAAAGCTAGATGAGGATAATGCAAAATCCAATGGAATGACCCCTTAAGAGTGCAAGGGAAGGTGTTTGGAAACCACTTAGGTGGTTTCAAATCTCCTGTGTGGTTGAATATGTTCCTGACCTTCCAGTAAAGTACCAGGGGACCTTAGTGGTATTCTAGACTCTTGCCTCTCAATGTATCATCCAAGGACCATAGACAGCATCAGAATTACCTGAGAGCTTGTCAGAAATGCAGAATTTCAGATTCTACCTAAGGCCTACTGAATCGGAATCTGCATTTCAGCAAAATTCTCATCCGAGTCCTATATACATTAAAGTGTAAAAAATGGATTTTGAATAAATCAAATTCTAAGCATTACAGGAGATGGAGCCAGACCTGCTCTGTTAACAGCAGCATTGTTCCCCCCCCCACACACACACACACCACTTACTTGCTTCCACAGTATCAATGTTTGCAGCTATGATGACCAAAGAGGTTACCACCACTACCATCCACACTGAGGTCAGAGAGGAAAGCTGCCCCATTTTTTTCTGCTCTTCACAGTTACTTCTGGTCTGGGGAAGACTGCCCAAAGGCAAGGACAGGTTGACCCCTTGGCGTTTCCTCCCTGTCTGTGATGCCTGGAGTCCTGTGGAACAGAGATGGGTGGGATAAATACATGATTGAACTCACTTCTCCACAGTTGAGAGGAGTGCTTTGGTTGTGCACTGCACAACTCCAGAAGATGCCATTTATATGAATGACAAAATATGTGCAGTATTGTGACCCTTGTTTTGGTAGTTTTCCCATCTGTTACCCAACTCTTACTCCCACCCGCATATTAGCCTCTGCTTCCCTAATCTCAGTGCATCTGGTAGAAGTGAGTCTCTTTTGAAACAGGAAGCAGCAAGGTAGGGTAGCACGTTCTGGACTCACCATCTTTTTGGAGGTAGCTTTGCTTAAGATAAGTAACTCGAGAGATGATGAACCTTCACAAAAGATTTTAGTGTTTCCAGAGCGGTCACTTATTATTTCACTTAGTTGGAATAATCCTAGGTGAGTATTACTATTGCCTCAATTTTTATAGCTGCAAACTAGAGTAGTATAGTGGTTAAATGTGTGGGACCTGGAGCCTGCAACCAGCATCCAAATCTGTATTTCACTAATTGCTAACAATGTAACACTGGGAAAGGTATTTCAATTCGCTAAGAATTAGTTTCCTCATCTATGAATAGGGATTATTGTTTTTACAAACTGAGTGGCTGTGATGTGCCAGGCTCAGTTTGAAATCCCTGTGATCAAAGAACTTGTGTTCTGGAGCTGTGTTTTCCAAGCCTTTGTAACCACAATCTGCTATAAGGAAAATATTTTTTGCCATAACCTGGTGCTGTTGCTTGTGTATGTACATGGGCACACACACACACACACACACACACACACACACACACACAATATAATACGTTTTCTAAAATAAAAAAAAAACACCTCTTATCATTACTGTTTGCATTGCTTGCTGACAGAGTCTATAAAATTTAATTAAAAGAAAATTTTGGGGGATCCCTGGGTGGCGCAGCGGTTTAGCGCCTGCCTTTGGCCCAGGGCGTGGTCCTGGAGACCCAGGATCGAAACCCACATCGGGCTCCCGGTGCATGGAGCCTGCTTCTCCCTCTGCCTGTGTCTCTGCCTCTCTCTCTCTCTTTGTGCGACTATCATAAAAAAAAAATAAAAAATAAAATAAAATAAAATTTTGGATATAATCCACAAGTAATTTCATGATTTACTAATGGGTCATGACCTGTACTTTGAAAACACTGTGGCAGATGATAACTGACTCCATGTTGTCATGGAGATTAACTAAGATGATATAAGCAAAGCAGGATCTGGCACATAGCAAATGCTATTGTTCACTGCTGTACCCCAGTGCCTGGTACATAGTAGGCACTTCACTAATATTTGTTGAACAAGTGAAGAAATAGTAGTCATTATTATTAGAGAAGCATAGCCTCAAAGACAGGGAGATTGACCAAAAAAGATAATGAAGCCAATAGTCAACAGAGGAATGACCCAATCTAGGTCTGACCCAAGTGTCCAATCTCTTCATTTCCTTTCTCCCTCTCCCAAATGGAATGGGAATTAGTAGGCAACTAGGTGGGGGGAGAAGTGGCTAGGAGAAGAGAGAGCCATTGATAGCCTTACCTGAAGCCAGAAAGGTAGAATTAGTCTGTTTACAGGTGTGTGCCTCCTATATATACATCTACCCCTTGCTGGCAATCTCTCCTCCAATTATTCTCTGGTTCTGTTTCTTGAGATTGTTTTCTTGAGGGTGGAATATTTTCCCCTTTGGGCACAATGTTTTCCTTTCCTAGGCTGTCAGATTGTTGTTGTTCTTTTTCCTAATATGTGGACACCCCAAGTGACTGACATTGGGGGGTCAAACTTGTGCCTGCAAATATAAGGCCTCTGTTTTGCACCTTTTGGCATAAAGAGATTCCTTAGTTAGAAATTAACTGAAAAAGCAGTGCCAGGGTACCAGGCTTTTTCTTGGTTACTGAGAAGGACAAGGTAGACCCAAGGAGCCAGGCAGAGGCCAGTATCTGAAGCCAGGCTGTGCTGGGGAAAAAGCGGTATTTGTTAGCACCATTAAGACATGCACCTGTGGCCGTTTGGGTTCCCTGTCCTGGGGAGGGCAGGCACTCTGCTGAAGCATACTCCGTCCTCATGGGCTCAGCAAACTCCTCTACCATCCAAACATGAGCAGGAGAGGAAGTGAAAATGGTTGAAGGTCAAAGTGAGAAAATAATTCAGACATTACTGGACCAGACCCAGTTTGTGTAAAAGGAGGATAGGCCCCTTTGGGAGGTGGATAACTTTCCTGACCTAGTAGACTGGCTTTTGAGTCAGTGTGCCTGGCTCCAGATCAGCCATTTATTGTGTGCCAGATGGCTCATTTCTTAATATTCCTGAGGTCATTTTTATTGTCTGTAAATGGAGAGTACCCATCTCTTAGAGTTGTTATGGTGGTTAAAGGAGAGGATGTGAGGACAGAGGTATAGTAATGACTCTATCTGTGGAAGTCACTTCAATGCTGCTTTGCTGACGTACAGTCACAGGAGTTGAAATGGTAGAGCATGGGTTCAATCCCATGGCTCCTGACCCATTCCCAGATGGCAGTCCAGTCTAAGAGTCAATCCCACTGAGAAAAACTGAATGTGTGTAGACTTGGGCTGAGCAGGAAATAGAACAATGACCCACTGCATTTATTTTTTCAGCATCTTTCTTATCCTGCCTCATTTAGTGGTAGGGTAACCATCAAGCACTGTGCAATATACTCCTCAGGATAATTTTGTAGGAGTGAAACTTCTGGGTCAAAGAATGGTGCCATTTTAAGAATTTTGATACTTCCCAAACAGCACTCCAGAGAGAGGTTTTTCAAAATAAACTAGTTTAGGGGCACCTGGTTGCCTCAATTGGTTAAGCATCTGACTGGCTTGGGTTGTGATCTTGAGGTTCTGGGATTGAGCCCTGCGTTGGGCCCCCTGCTCAGCGATGCTTCTCCCTCTCCCTCTCCCCCTCCCCCTGTTTGTGCACTCACTTGCTCTCTCAAATAAATAAATAAAATCTTTAAAAAATAAATAGTTTATAATCCCACCATAGTACTAAGCCTGAGCATTTTTGCTTCATCTTTGTCCTTCACCTTTCTCAAAAAAGTAAGTGAGAAATCTCATTGTTTACTTTTTCAGTTCTTCAGTGAAAAGAGAAATCATTATGTCTCCATTTGTGTGTTATTTTTTTTCTCAACTGGCCATGTCCTTTTTTCCCTCCTATAGGAATGTGTCCGTCCTCCCCTTCCCCACCCTACTGCTTGAGAAGAAAATAAGTGTTCTTAATATTCTTTTTCTCCATTTTGGATGGTGAATATGATTTCTGGTTGGTGCCTATGAGGCCCTGTCTAAACCTGAGTCAGGGTGTCCTTAAAAGATTAAATGGAGGCTCCAGGTAGCTCCTGGAATTGTCTGGGCAAGGGCTACAGGCAGGAAAGTAGGGCATTTGTGTTGGAGATTATTCATCAGTCTAATAACCATATTTTTCATTTTGCTAGTTTCTATATTTGTTGCTTGTACATCTTGGGGCTTTGGTGACTCTAGAGGGACTGCCCCTCCCAGTCTAACTAATTCCTAGAGATAGTGATAGCAAACAGATGACCTGAGATCTGCCTTTCATATGCAAACCAACTACCCAGAGCCCTCCTTTGCTGGGGGCTCTCACACTCTGGGCCACTATTCCCCTACCCTAATCACCCCAGGGCCAGGCACCAGACAACCTGGGACAGTTCCCTCATCCCAGGGCCTGTGGAAATTATTCACACTATCCAATCCTAAACCTGCTTACCCTGCCTCTCCTGTTCCTTCCCATGGAAACCATAAGAAAGGCTGTTGCTCATATCTCCCCTCTCCCTTGGCCTCCTGATTGACCCTGGTGCCTCTTCCAGTGCACCCCCTCCTTAGGATCTGTGAATATAATCAACCATGTTCTCAATGGCATTCACCTTCTCATCTGTGAGCCTTGCTATATCTGAGAAATAATAATAAAACCTACCTAAATAATAAAACCTACATTTGTGCCTCCCCCACACTCAACACAGCTGGATCGTCCTGTGGTGTTTTACTAGTTGGTTGTTTTTCCACTCTTCGAAATTCCTACTGTCTCCCATCCCCACACATTTAATGACATCATGATCTTCTCTATTGGAGTCACTAAGCATTGCTTCCCTCATCTTCTCATCTTCCTGTCTCTGGACTCATCTTTCACATCTCCTATCCTGCCATGATGGGGGCATCATCCTTCTTCCTGGGCTCATAGCCTTTCTGACTCACCTTCATTTATCCCTACCTCCTGTGACTTTCTCTTCTCATAGCTTCTTGGAGTATTCTCATCTGCTAGTTCCTTCTTTTTTAAAAATTTTTATTTATTTATTCTTTCTGCTAGTCCCTTCTATAGAAACTTTCCTTTGACCCCACACTCCCTCCAACCACCATCCTACTTTCCATCCTATCATAGCCAAACTTCACAAAAGATTTATCTGCACACTTTCCACTCAATTTCACACTGATACACTTCCTGAACTGCCAGCTCATTGACACTGCTCATCAAGATCACCAAATTTGACCTTTTTTTCTTTATCTTACTTCCAGAAAAGTAATAAAAATTTCTGAACAAACCTTATTCAGCTTATCGGAAGTTCCCATCTTCTTGGAATGCTCTTCTCTGAACTTTTAAACATGGGTAAGAAATTTGATCTTAATAATCTTGACAGCTGTCACCTTTTTTAATTTTTATTTTTTATTTATGATAGTCACACAGAGAGAGAGAGAGGCAGAGAGGCAGAGACACAGGCAGAGGGAGAAGCAGGCTCCATGCACCGGGAGCCCGACGTGGGACTCGATTCCGGGTCTCCAGGATCGCGCCCTGGGCCAAAGGCAGGCGCCAAACCGCTGTGCCACCCAGGGATCCCCCTGACAGCTGTCACCTTACTGAGAGTCTCTCTCTTGGGTCAAAGACTATATTGAATGCTTTCACATTTAGTGTCTCATACAATGAGGCACAGCAACACATTACCAAGAAGACTGTAGTTCAGAAATATTGAGTTGCTTCCCTGAGATTATCAACTAGCCCATGTTAAATCCATACTACAGCCTTTATCTTTTTTTTTTTTTTTTAGAAAATACTTTATTTACTCATGAGAGACACAGGGGGCGGGCAGAGACACGGGCAGGGGTAGAAGCAGGTTCCCTGCAGGGAGCCCAATGTGGGACTCGATCCCAGAATCCTAGGATCACAACCTGAGCCAAAGGCAGATGCTCAACCACTAAGCCACCCAGCTGTCCCTACAGTCCTTATCTTATTCAGATTACTCGTATCATGCACTGCACTCCTTGAGATAAAAAAATATTCTATGCTTGGTCATGAGGGATAAGTGGTTTCAGGTCTTTTTTTGAGAGAATGAAGCTAAGGTGTGGGGAGATTTGAAAAACGGATCAAACAGAATAGAAAGGATTTATGTGAGAGTAGTGTGTGTTATACGGGGTAGAAAATGAACCAAGGGAGAAGACCCTCCCAACAGAGGGTCATCACCAGCCTTACTTACCTATAACTGCTTATCCCAACCTGAGCCCCCACTTCCTAAAGCCCCAGATGCATTTGGTGGACCTGCAGGTAAGTACATGCATTCTCTGGCTGCTGGCCAATTGGGGACTCTGTTCTGCATGACTTACTCCTAGCAGCCTCCATGAACCCCTCCTATGACCAGGAGCCACATAGCCTTAGGGCTGAGGCAGGTGAGTCTTACACCACGTCCTGAATACTAACACCTGCTCCTGTCAGGGCAGTCTGGGTCAGGTGAGTTTTAGGGCCTCAGGCTGTTCCCTGCTTCATCTGGATGTGGACAGGGCCAGATTTAGGGGTGGGAGAGGTAGGCCTAGGAGCTGGATCAGGAGGCCTGAAAGAGTACAAACAGCCTTTCTCTTACAAGACAGGTGAGAAGTGGAAAGGCCCAGAGGGTTTGTAAAGACCTTGGTCTGTAAGATAATATGCCTCCTTTTTCTAAGAGGAACTCTGTTATTACTTGGCCAAAAGGATTATCATGAATCAGCAGCATGAATCTGTAGTCAGCTGAGTGATGACTTCCCAATACATCTATGTCCTAATCCCCAGCAGCTGTCAATGGTACCTTACATGGCAAAAGGGAAGTTCAGGATCTTGATGTGACCTTACCTGGGCAGGCCCACGAGCTAAGGAATGCAGGCTGTCTCCAGAAGCTAAAAAAGACAAGTCAGGGTACTCCTCCAGTGGGGACAAACCCTGATGACACCCTGACTTCAGTTCAGTGTAATTGACTTCTGATTTCTGGCCTTCAAATCTGTAGATAGTAAGTTGGTACTTTTTCAAGCCACTATATTTGTGGGAATTTGTCAGAGCAATAATAGGAAACTAATACAGAATCTAATTTGCAGTGGGGGAAGCAAGCAATATATTAGTGCACAGCAAATTAAGATGCAGTCAAATATTGGTATCTAGAAAGGCCTCTTTGAGGTGGTAACATCTGAACTGAGGTTTGAAGGATGAAAAAGACACATCTGCATGAAGATCCTTGGGAGTGTATTGTGTGTGCGTTTAGGCAGAAGAAATAGCCATGAGGAGAGAGAGAACTTGAACTAAAGAATAGACCGGAAGCATGGCTGGAGGCTAGAAAATGAGAGGGAGGGTGGAAAAAGCAGAAGAGATCTGTGAGGCCAGAACTTTCTAGGCCTTGAAGGTGTGGTAAGCAGACTGGATCTTATTCTAAAGGTGATAAGGATTCTGTTCTAGAGTTGGAACAAGGTAGTGTTGTAAGCCTTCCAGACAATGGCTTTTTAAAAGATCATTTCAGCAGCTTTATGGAATATGGATGGGGGAGTGGGCACAGAGGTACAGAATGGCAGTAGAAGCACACCATTCAGGACACTTCCAGGGCTGAAAATGGTGGGAGGAAGTGGAGCAAAGTGGGTGGAGGGAAGTGGGTAGAGTCCTGTAAAGATAAGTGAGGCCTGTGTCAGTGGATAGAAGTAGGTGTGGGTCAGTGCAAGTGGGTGGAGTCACACAGACTGGTGGAATTATTTTTAGGGTAGTAAACAAAGGGAGTTGAGCATTATTCTAACACGTTGCTGCTTAAGAAAGTGGATCACTTACTGAGATATAGAAGACTGGGGACACGTTTGGGGCTGAATCTCTTTCTGTCAAAATGCAGCATAAGCAAATCAGTCCCCACTCTGGGGACTCCAACCTAGTGGAAACAGTGTCTGCATAGTAATTAAATGCAATATCTGGAGTGAGAGTGCCTGGGATCATATCTCAAGGGTTTCCTAACTGTGTGATCCTGTTTAACCTCTCTTTGCCTCAGTTTCCCCATGTGTAAAATGGGGATAATGAAAGGGACATTGTGAGAATTGCATGACTGAGCAGCATGTTGTAAATGCACATTAAATGTTGCAGTTATGGCTTGGCTTGCAATGCTGTCTGAATTCTGGGCCAAACAGCTTTTCTAAGACAGCACCAACCAGGAAAAGGAGGCAATAAGTAGAACAGGGCCAAAGATATTCAGCAGTTTTTAATTGTCCAGCCTACACTCACCACAATTATATATAATTTTTTTGGACTATATCCATTTAGAAAATGATGCCAGGACCTGGGAAATGGCTCTTGGCTTTGGAGAAACTACAGTTCTTCCTTCACTTTTGGTTTCTTCTCTTGTTTTGGAGGTCCCTTTGGCTTAGCCACCTTTTCTTTCTCCTCCTTGGCTGTTTCCTTCTGCCCAGCTGGCTCTTCCAGCTTTGTCACATTCTCCAGCTCAAGCACCTTCTGTTCAGATAACTCTTCCTTGATAAAAGGTAACTTCTTTTCTTCAGCTAATGCCTCCTCTTCTGTCAATTCACTTTCCTCAATAGACAACAGCTAATCAAGAAAAGAAAAGAAGGAGGGAAGAAATAGGATAAAGAAATAAAAAGGCAACAAATATGTGATAATTGTGATTGTAGTTACCAAGCCTTCTTTTTCTGGTAATGCCCAGAGAGAGGTTCTTGGAGGATCCTCATAGATACAAAGGCCCATTTGGCTTAGGTGAGGAAATTCCCAACATGGTTTGCCCTCCAGAAATAGGGCCTTTGGGGAATCCCATTCCTCTACTCAAAGGCCACAGGCTTGCCCAGGTCTAGCTCCAGGGCTGGGCACATGACCCAGGCCAATCATGAAATTCCTATCCAGGACGTTGCTAGGACTACTAAGAATTAGGTGCTTACTTTCTAAGCTGGGAGGATATTAGCTTAAAGCTGTGGGGAAATATTTGACCTTCCATGGGGAAATGACTGCTTGGGAATAAAGCTAACATAGAGGAAAGCAGAGATGGGGAGACAGAAAATGAGTTTGGACTCCTGAATCCACCTATGCCTAATGTCCTACCAGTTATATAGATTAAACTCCCATTGTTGCTTCAATTAAAGAGTAGTATTTCTGACATTTCTAACTGAAAGGGTCCCTACTAGTACAGGGGGCACTTTCCTGCAGCTGGCCTCATTGAGGTGTGAATGGAATTTGAGATTTGGAGAGAATGGGGATAGTTATTCCATCCATCAGGAAAATAATGCCAGAGCACCGGATCCTGTCAAGACATCTGGTTACCAACTCAGGAACAGTGGACCCAGGGAAGCAGCCTTAGGAGACGTCACAACCTTTCTCTCTGCTTCTAAAGCCTGCCATCTCTGCTTCCTTGTAGTAAGTGCCCTTGAAATAAAGTCATCCAGTCTAGGTAGTTGTTCTCTCGTTGCCAACACTCTCTAGAGAGCACAAGATTATGGGACTTTTGGCACACTCCTTCCTAGTTGTTTGAGTTCTTGATGATTCTGTATGGAACAGAATAATTGCAGGTACTGCCGTTTTGCCTTACCTCATCCTCATCCTTAATCCTGGTCTTGATTTGACTTTCCAGGAAGTCAGAGAAGCCCTTCATGGTATGTTCTCCTGTATACATTATAGCCTAGAAAGAAAACAGAACAAGGTCAAAATGGTAGCCTCTTCCTGCAAAATAGTCAGGGATTGCTACATAAAATAAATCCAAGGCCAAATTCCTAACAATCTGAGTACAGTGAACTTGTTCCTTAGCCTTTCTGAGCCTGTTATCATGGCTCTAAGATAGGGGTAATAAAAATTCCTCCATCATATGCTGTAATGTGGTGCTTCAGAGCATGGACCTCGAAGCCACCCTCTCAGGGCTCAAACCCTGTGTAACCTTACTATGACTCAGTTTCCCTCTCTGTAATGTGATGATGATAACAGTATCTACCACATAAGTTGTTAGGAGAATTTAATGAGTTACTAGATGAAAAGCACTTAAAACATACCTGACTTGGGGCATCTGGGTGGCTTATTTGGTTAAGTAGCTGACTCTTGGTTTTGGCTCAGGTCATGATCTCAGGGTTATGAGATTGAAACCCACATTGGGCTCCATGCTCAGTGTATAGTCTGCTTGAGATATTCTCTCTCCCCTTCCCTCTGCTCCTCCCCACTGCTTGCTCTCTCTCTCTCTCTCTCTAAAATAAATAAATCTTAAAAAAAATAACAATACCTGCCTCATAGTGAGCATGGTAGATGGTTGCTATTATTATAACAAGGAGAATAAGATTAGTTATCATTTTACAAAGCATCTGATGCATGATTGTTGCTCGGCCACCCCTAGGTCCCTTTCCTCTTTCAGTCTTTAAGAAGATTATGAAGCTGCTTACTGCCCACTGGTTGTCTACACTCTTTTTTGGATAATGGAAGATCTGTGACAGCTCCACCCTCTCAACCCAGCCTCATTTCCCACAACTGCCCCCAAATGCATGTTCTGTACCAGGATGGCTTCTCCTTCAGCACTGTGGCCACACTTCTGCCTACTTCCTCATGCCTAGTATACTTCCTGCAAATAGTTCACACCCCTCTTCTAATCTGACTTAAATCCTCAGCATTCTTAGGGCACCTAGGTGGCTCAGTTGATAAAGCATCTGCCTTTGGCTCAGGTCATGATCTTGGGGTCCTGGGGTCAAGCCCCACATTAGGCTCCCTATTCATTGAGGAGATTGCTTCTCCTTCTCCCTCTGCCATCTGCTCTCCCTGCTTGTATTTTCTCTCTCTGTCAAATAAACAAATAAAATCTTAAAAAAAAATCCTCAGCATTCTTTAAAATCCCATGTCTGCATGGAATAACTGCCCTCCAGAATCTGTCCCCTTAATTCCAATTGCATGTGGAGGTAGGTCCATATCATGACCCCTTTCCCACACTCAGTGGTCAGGAACCTTCACTTGCAGTGCTTTGATGGGCATCTTGGCCCATGTGCCAAAGCAGCATGGAGGGTATGTTCCATGACACTGACGATGCTTGGTGATTGTAATATTGGTGTGCAAAAGACATTGACTGTTTTTCTATCATGTGTTCTTCCTTCTTCTTGTAGTACCCTAGCCCAAATATTCACATGGAGATTACCCCTACCATGTTCCATATCATCTGAGTAGAGCTCTGCCCCAATACCAGAAGGAAGTGGGCCTGGCTAATCAAGACCCCACATCATTGGGGTCATTGACTGGGTCAAGACAGAACAGCTGACTCAAGGTGGATACAATTATAGCAAGTCTTGGGACTTCTGGGGAAGCTAATGGAGAACACTCTTCAAATTGAACATGAGAGGATAATGAGAGATGGAGCTGAGAATGAAGCTGATTTGGTAGAAAGCAGAGCTGGAGATCAGGAGAAACCAGGTCTGTGATAATCACATATGTGGGTCCCAAGAGCCCCTTACTTGTTGAGTGTCGGTGGGGAACAGGTTGAAAAAGGGGTACCGGTCTAGGTACATCAGCTGAATTTCATTTGCCGTGATGTCAATCTTGGCAATGGTGACTGTCGAGTGGTTTTGATACTTTCTGCCCAACTCCTCCAACACTGGGAACAACGCCTTACACTTTTCGGACCAGGGTGCATCTGGAAGAGAAGAGCTGTTGTGCAAGCTCACACATAATAAAGATGGAAATCCAACACTGCCCCAGAAACGTCATCGTGTTCTACTAGTGGTTCTGCTATTATGCAAATATCTTTGAATAGCATATTACCTTATTTTACATTTCAACCACAGTGCTTGGTCACTATGAAATAAACTAGAAAAAATTGATCTAGTCCCCTCTACCCAGATGTTACCACTTTGAGCATGCTGGGACACTTTCTCCTATTCTTTGTTTTTCGTTCAACATTGCTTTTCACTCCAGTTGAAGAAGAAAAAAAAACGAAAAATATTTATACCAGACGATTACTCAAGTTCTGCTAGAAATCATGTATGTGTGTGTGTGTGTGTGTGTGTGTGTGTGTGAGAGAGAGAGAGAGAGAGAGAGAGAGAGAGAGAGAAGAGAAAGCACAAGAGTTTTCCAACAGAGGTTAAGTCACGGCCCAAGGTCACCCAGGTAATTAAGCAGAGGAAGTGGGATTTGAAGTCAGGTTGCTTTAACTTGT
Source organism: Nyctereutes procyonoides (assembly GCF_905146905.1). NCBI lineage: Eukaryota > Metazoa > Chordata > Mammalia > Carnivora > Canidae > Nyctereutes > Nyctereutes procyonoides. The sequence continues at coordinate 52,816,339 of NW_026575126.1, forward strand.
GACCATTATACCACAGTGACTTTTAGTCCCGTGGAGGATAATACATCCAAGAAGTGAACAGGAGGTTATGACAAGGACAATGACCCCTGAAAAGGGGACAGCAGACTTCCTTAGGGACAGTTCCTTTAGCTCTGAGTCTGGCCGGGGCACCTAGCCCTCTGAAGAGAATCAGAGACCAGCTCTAACCTTCTCTGCTCATCATCCCATTAAAGTTTCTGGCTCTGTGGGAGGTGTGGCCTCAAGGGCCCCGACACTCTACATTTGGATGATCATCCCTCCATTTACAAACCAAGTGCTCCCTGACCATCTGTTCTCCCCGCATCTCCCCTGGAGCTGGATGGACCTGGATTGGAAGAGGAGGAGAGCATAATGGTTGCAGTCCCAGGGGGCCAATCTGATAGGCCTGCTTCCAAGAAAATGAGGCTGCTTTTACTTTTTACCAGAACCAAATGGGCATTCTCCTAACTCTGGTGTCAGTTAAGTATAGAAAAGCTGCCCACCTCTCACATAAAGGCAACAGATCATGGTTATTCAACCACATGGACCTTAAACTTCTAGCCCTGTGGATGAGAGTCCATTTCAGTGTGATTTTAAAAGGCTTGCGTGATGCAATGCAGCCCTCAGGAAAGAATGGCATCAGAGTTTGATTTGAACTTTGCCCTGCAATATGTTTACTGTGCAATTTGAGGTAAGGTAATTAATCTTTCTGAGGCTTAGCTCCCTCATTTGTATCATGAGGAAGTCCACTGGACCTTTCTAAGAGGCTTGTTTTGAGGAAGAAATAAAAGCAGGTGTGTAGATAGCCAACTCATGCCAGGCTCATTGTAGGTGCTCAATAAATGGTAAAATACAAGAGACGTCTGATGTAACTTCAGTGTCATCCTTCTCTGTGTCTCAGGGTGGGAGGGAGATCCCTGGCTTATGGCTCTCATGTGCAAATCAGAAAGAGCAGAGAGAGAGAGAGAGAGAGAGAGCAATAGTCTTTAGGTAGGCAAGGAAATAATTACAATAGGAATAACAATAGCTGTCCTTTACCAAGGACTTGCAATATGCCACACACTGCTAAGCCCCTTACCTGCATGATCTGAGTCTCCAGTTTGGTCATACCAAGTCAGGTAGGTTAAATACAGGCCATCTGTTAAGTTACATAATGCCAGAACTGCCATTCTGTATAGCAGTGACCAGCCACTGGGGTCAGATTGCCCAGGCTCCAATCCCAGTTCCAGCACTTGCTTCACCTCCCCAAGACTCTGTTTAGTCCTATGCAAAGTGGGAGCAGTAATAGTAGCTCCTTGTGAGGATTAAGTGAGATAACATATAGAACAGCACAGCAAAAGGCCTGGCATGCCATAGCATCAAATCAATGTTAGCCATCAGCATTATTATTGCTATAAAAGCCACAGGACTGGATTGTATGGAAGATACTCCACATGTTCCAAGAATTAGATTTTCGAGGAGAGTTGCATTGCAGTGGAGATAGCATCTTGATCCAAACTCTTTGGTTGTTTGAAGAACATCCTTGGCATGGTGCTTTGATAGATTTTGGGGATTTGGGGGCTCAAGAATTCAGGAGCAACACTTGAAAAGTAATGTCTGGGCCATTGCCTTCTATGGCTTCTGCAGAGATACTTACAGAACATCACAAATACGTCCCTTTCCTTGTCAAAGACCACCACGTTGAAGTTCTTCCCAACGAGCTGCTTAACTGGCCCCTGGTCCCAATATTTTGGAATGTCTTCACTGGATTGATGTTTCTAGGAAGCAAATTTGAAATGGTCTAACAGTCTCCAGAAAGGGGTTGGTAGTTGGGGCTCCCTCCCCTGATGGGAAACAACAGAAAGTTTTCTCTTGTTCTTACAACCGCCTTGGGAAAGAGTTTGAAATGCCTGATGTCCAGACTGGATTATGCAGGGCAAAGTGAGATCAGAGGGCTGGGGAGGAGGCAGGTCTTCAAACTGGGATGAATTCTAGCACCAAATATATGATTCTTGAGATTCTTAGATGTGAATAGGGTTCATGTCTTCAACATCTTAACTAGTTTGTCCCTCCCTCCCCCCAAAATTCAGCTGTTTCCAATTACTCCCAGAATCAAAACCAAGATAATTTACATGACCTATACTCTTGCCAGCCTCATCAAGCTCATTACCATTCTTTCTTTGCTTTCTTCAACCATATTGGTCTTCTATTTACCCAAAGGGCTATCCTTCTTCCACCTCAGACCTTTGTTCATGCCATTCCTCTGCCTGCAGGGCCTTCCCTACTCCTCATTACTGCTCTCTGTTCTTCATCCAATCAACTCAGATTTATCCTTCAAAGTGATCTCAAGGGAGGGCTTCCCTAACTCTCCCCAGGCTAGGTCAGATTGTGCTACCATAAATTTTCATAATGCTTGGTATTTTTCCTTGTATCACTTATTCAGGTTTATCATTTATATCTTACTTTTCTGGTTATTTGATTAATGGTGTCTCTACAACACTAGACAGAATGTCACAAGGGATTTTTCTTTCTTTATCACTGAGTATCCACAGCCTGGTACGTTGTAGGTCCTCAGTAAATATTATGTGAAGGAATGTACCTAGCTCTGCTTCTTTTTGAAGGATGTAATAGAAATCTCAGAACATATGCTTTTCTCTACAACCATTGGTTCCTGCAATTTCTTGAATCCATGCACTTCTCTCCATCAGCACTGCTGCTACCCTCGCCCAAATAACATTCATCTTTTACCTTCATCACTGTAATGGCCTCACATAATTCTCTCTGCATCTCCTAGCCTTCTCCACCTCTTGATTCTACCAACAGGGTTCTATTTTCACCATACAAATTTGGCTTTCCATTTCTCTTAATACCCAAATCCTTAATATTTGTAGCTGTCTGGCTTTTGCCTGGCTCTCCAATTCCTACAATACTTCTCTCATCTCTATATCAGTCTCTGGAAAGGATTGAAGATTCCTTCCAAGGGAGCATAAAGGGGTAGAGGCTGGGCGTGGAAAATGGGAAATGATGAAAAAGATGGAAATTAGAAATGGGCCAGATCAGGCATATGACATCTCATAAGTCAAGTGAAGGATACTCATCTCTATTGTAAGAGCATGAGAGGATATATTGGCCCTTGAGGAGGAGACAGACACCTACTAAGGTAAACTGGAAGGAAGAGAGAGAGAGTGAGTAGAGCTCCAGATAGGTTTGTAGATATGGTGATAGAAAATGAAAAAAAAAAAAAGAAAGAAAGAAAATGAGGAGCCCCTGTCTTAATGATATATGGGCTTGTACTCAGCTGAGATTGGAAGTAGGAATATGGAGACAAAGAGACTCAGAGATTCAGAGAGTGAACACACTGAGAGAAATTTATATAGAGATGTCAGGACATTCCAGAGCTTATAAGAGGTTTGTGATTCCATGAGGCCATCCTGACTCATGACGGTATTTTTTTTTCTCCAGCATTGGTCTGGAAGAAATAGAGATATTAAGTGAGTTGAACCAAGGTTGTGATTTTTGCCTCATAAATTCTATAGGGTGTAAAGAAGGTAGAAGGTGGATAAAAGAATAAAGAGATCTTTATCCCTTTAAGGGAATCATGGCTGTGAACCATCAAATCCAACCAAGTTCATGAGGAAAGACAGTAAACAGATTGTGAAATGGAATCAGGAAATTGGAGGCCATGAGAAAGGTAAGGAATTATAGCAACATGGATACTAGAAATGGAAGTATAATAGGACGAGAAGCTTGAAATCAGGTTTTTGGAAGGGCTGCCATCTCTAGAGTGTGGCTACAGAGTAGATGTCTGGGATGGCACAGACACACCAATTATGAAAGAAAAGAGAGACCAGGATTTTGGATACTGGCATCTCTGGAAATGATGGCAGAGAAGGGAGAGAGGGAAGTCTGAAATAAGGAGCTTAAGTCCTCAGAGAGTGAAAGGGACATGCCCATGGGACAGCAGTGGAGGGTGGAAGCAGGCGATCTAAAGTCCAAATGCATGGGCTCTGGGGTTTTGAAGGTAGAAGGAGGAGAAATGGCATGGAGGAGATGAGGAGCCTCACTGCTTGGCCTGTGATTATTTGTGTCAGAGAAAAAATGGCTTTCATTTGAGAAGAAGTGTCTGTGCAGGAATTGACAGAAAGGTAATGGGAACCCTCAGAGGGAAGGTGACCAAACATTCTGGTTTTCTGGAAAGTTCCAATTTATTCCTTTTATTCCAGGATACTTTTACCTCTCAACTCCTGCATTACTCTCAATAGTGTTCCCATTTGAAAAATAAAAAAAATATGGTCATCTATTTCAGCAGGGTGGCTGGGGGACATTTCAAGTGCTACATAAACATCGGAGATATGTGTTGTGTATGATCCTTTTACGGCCTCTCCTTCCTTTTAGCAAAACAGACTCCTTTCTAACATTTGAGGATAAATCCTAATTGCTTAATACATCCCCACCCTGTCTCCTCATCCAAAAAATCCGTCTATCCTTAAATCTTTCCCATAGAGTCTAAGAGGAAAAGGGTCACCTCACAGAGAATGTTGGCCGTGGGAGCTCCCTGCACTTCAGTTGGGAGTTCCTACAAAGGAAATGCCTTTCAAAAATAAAGAATTAATGTTAAATCATGGGGTCAGATAGGTCAAATTTGAAAAGATTGAAGATGGAGAGATATAGTTATTTCCTGACAATGAACCATGAGATCCTGCTTCTCTCTATTCAGATGACCAAAGCCAGCAAATTATGAAATTTTGAGTAAACCTTGTCGAAGAACAAACTTACCTTGGCACTTCTATTCAGGAAGCTGCGGCCAAATTTCTTGAGATTTTCATAGGTTATCTCCTCAGAAGGCATTTTGTACCTCGCATCAGAACTTAAGTTTAAGATTTGGACACATGGGATATTAACCTCTGTGATCCTGAAATATTTGAAGATGTGTCCGTTTCTGGGTTCATCTGCATCCACAAGGATGAAAAGGATCTGCCAAATCAAATAAAACCTGAGTCTTTCTGGGATTGGAGGTCATGAAAAGGGTAAAAATTGAAATTGGCTAAGGAATCCCTTACTGAGGGAGAGAAAATTGGGAAGCCTTGGGAGAGCACTAAGAGAGTATAAATAGTAGGATTTCTGGCTATTTCCACTTGAAAGACAGAACAAAGCTCCCTTCCTTCTGGCAAGGGCAGCCCTGGGCTCCAGGGCACAGACAGGCTTCTGGCCACCAGCCTGGTTTCACAGTCCTTATTAGGATACTACCCACACAATCATAGGAAGTCAGGAGGTCCTGAGCTTTCATCCAGGTCCTTGGGCAATACAGTAACTAACCCTCTCTGTGCTTTGGTTTCCTTACCTATAAAGTGGTGATTATAAGAGTACCCACCTTATAGGGTTGTTGAGAGAATTAGATAGGACAATGTGTATAATAGCCAAACTGTGGAAGGAGCCTCCATGTCCATCGAAAGATGAATGGATAAAGATGATGTGGTTTATGTATATAATGGAATATTACTCAGCCATTAGAAATGACAAATACCCACCATTTGCTTCGACGTGGATGGAACTGGAGGGTATTATGCTGAGTGAAATAAGTCAATCGGAGAAGGACAAACATTATATGTTCTCATTCATTTGGGGAATATAAATAATAGTGAAAGGGAATAGAGGGGAAGGGAGAAGAAATGGGTAGGAAATATCAGAAAGGGAGACAGAACATGGAAGACTCCTAACTCTGGGAAATGAACTAGGCGTGGTGGAAGGGGAGGAGGGCAGGGGGTGGGGGTGACTGGTTGGCAGGCACTGAGGGGGGCACTTGATGGGATGAGCACTGGGTGTTATTCTGTATGTTGGCAAATTGAACACCAATAAAAAATAAATTTATTATTAAAAAATAATAATAATAAAATAAAATGTGACAGAAAAAAACTTAAAAAAATAAAAAAGAAAATAATAAAAAAAAGAAAAGGACAATGTGTATAAAGACTTGGTTCAATAACTGGGAGGTAAAAATGCTCAATACATGTCAACTCATTATTATTCTAGATTATTCTTCTGTCAAGGAAATTCATGACTTCATGCACTCATCATTCAACAAATATTCACGGAGTGCCTAATAGGTATTTTGCTAAGCATTAGGGATATAAATAGCCCAAGGCAGACAAGATCCGTGTTCATGGCATTTATGTTCTAATGAAAAAGACAGACAACAAAGGAATAAACAAATTAACAAATTCAGATAGCAATGAGTGCCAGTTAGACAGTAAAACAGAGCACCATGATAGAGAATGACCATACAGGTGGAGTGAGGTCAGAGCTCAGTGTTAGGTAGGAAGGTCAGGAGGAGTATCTGAGAAGGTGACATTCTAACTGGAACCTGGGTGATGAGATAACAAGTCAGAGGAACATTGAATCAGGCACTGGAAACTGTTAGTGGAAAGGCCTGGGGTCAGGGAGCAGCTTAGAATGTTCTAGAATAGAAAGGAAAAGCCAGTGTGGCTTTGGCACTATGAGGGAAGAGAGTCACAGGAGACAAAGTTAGAGATGTATCAGAGATGAGATCAGAGCTCTAGTAAAGACACTGGCTTTTATCTGAATAAGATAGAAGGCTACTAAAGAATAGTGAGAACCAGAAAGTACCATGTTAATAATTTTTAAAAGATGACTCTGGTTGCAGAGAAGTAAATAGCAAGAGTGGAAGCAGGGACACCACTAAGAGGCCACAGCAAATGCTGATACCCTCAGGTGATTCATCCGTCAAATTATTAAGAGCCCTATTATGTGCCTGACACCCTTCTCTCTGCTGAGGAGTTGAAAACGAAGCAACAGATTAAAACCATACTGGCATACTTTCAACAAATATTGACTAGCTGTGAACAAGATAAGATATGGGGGAATGACCTCTTATAATATCATCCATTTATTTTTGACTCTAAAATGGATCACTATCAGTAAAGGGCATTCAGGAAGCTAGATAGGTGGAGTGTAAAGGCCATTTAGAAACTTATCTCATGGGAACCCTGGGTGGCGCAGCGGTTTGGCGCCTGCCTTTGGCCCAGGGCGCGATCCCGGAGACCCGGGATCGAGTCCCACGTCGGGCTCCCAGTGTATGGAGCCTGCTTCTCCCTCTGCCTATGTCTCTGCCTCTCTCTCTCTCTCTCTCTCTCTCTCTCTGTGTGTGTGTGACTATCACAAATAAATATATATATATATAAAAAGAAACTTATCTCACAATATATGCCAACACAAACTTCACCTAGATTAAAGAGTTAAAAAAATCTGTAAGAAATATGGCTACATATTGACTAGTATAACATAAGTACAGGGAAGCAATCAGATTGTGATCAGCTGAATTACTTCAAAAATTTATAATTGAATACACCAGGAAATATATTTACAAGAAGTATTTCTGTAATTGGAATAAACTTCCTGGAGAATAGTGTGGCAGGATGTAGCATGAACATTAAATATGTTCATGCCCTAGTGGCTTTACTGTGTGTTTATTTATAGTTTTTAATTATTTCATTTGAATTTTAGAGTAATTTTCCTCAAAAGGAAAATAATCTGCCATTACCATACCTTTTTTTTTAAGATTTATTTATTTATGATAGACACAGAGAGAGACAGAGGCAGAGGCAGAGACACAGGCAGAGGGAGAAGCAGGCTCCATGAAGGGAGCCCGACGCGGGACTCGATCCTGGAACTCCAGGATCGCGCCCTGGGCCAAAGGCAGGCGCCAAACCACTGAGCCACCCAGGGATCCCCATTACCATACTTCTTATAAAAAATAAGAGACAAGTGAAGTAAATGGCCCCCATAGTTCAAGTGGTGGTACATATAGGTATAGTGCTTGAAAAAAACAGATTTGTTTCTAACAATGATAGCAATAATAATAATAGCACAATCACTGAACATTTGCTCATTGCTTTACCTGTGGCACCTCTAATTCTTTCATGCAGTTCTCCATTTTACATAAGGTGACTGAAACTAAGTGGCTAAGAAACTCATGACAAAATTGCTTCTAAGAGGAAGAGAATTTGAACCCAGGTCTGCAATGCTAAAGCTTTGAGTCTCAGCAGTCACTTATCAGATAATCTGTGCTGCTTCACACCTTCAGCCTGTTCCTACTCCCTGACCTCAGGCAGAGGTAATCTCTCCTCCCCCTCACTTCTAGGTCAAAGACCACCTGCACTATAGTCACTCTCTTTTGCTAGAGCTTGGTTCATCAAAAAAGCAGCCAAACCATCATGTTCCCAAGTAGACTTTCATAAAGATGAGGGAAGAAGAAGCATAGGTATGGCAAGAAAGGAAGAGATACTGGGCAGGAAGAAGGTAGGAAGCTGGTTTAAGTGGGAAATAATATGTAGTATCCATATGTAAATAAGGACAGTTGTATGCAGATGAATATGCAAATCACTCTTTTAAAATTTACAATAAGAAGGGCAGGCAAAGGGCATTAGTGTCTATGGGTCCTGGATACTCATCCAACAAGGGCAATAGCACTTTCCACAAACCTTGTTTGTAAATTCCTTTGATGCCAACTTATAATGCTGCATTATCATACCAAATGATTCTGAGCTTTTGGAGGCGAAGAGCAGCATGTGATTCAGGATATGCAATTCATAAATCAGGTCCTTGTTCTGAAATTACCAGGAAAACAGTTCATCCATGCACACAGCTGCCCCACCCACCCTTCTCCCAGGGACCCTTTGGCTTACTGACCTCAGTGTTGTATTCAATAACAAAATCTGTGAGGTGCTGTTTTATGACTTGATTGATGACTTGTTTGTTGGTAATGTCATTAATAAGCTCCTCGCGTTTCACAATTTTTCCCTTGGACAAAAAGAAAAAAGCATTGGAGGGCAGTAGCTTCCATAATGTAGACACTTAATAAATATAAATAGCACAATTTTTCCCATGGACAAAAGGAGAACACCATAATGACAAGTGTAATCCATAATCTAGGTATTTGGTAAATATGAACGGCCTGGCAGATTATTAGCCTGTGAGTGGAATATGGGTCTGTGGCGGTTGTTAAAATTTCCAATCTACAAAGCAGGGAGTATAGTCAATGGTCAGTGAGTTGTTTCATTTTGAAATCCATCCAAATAGCTGTGCTAATGCTGAGCAGTTTCTTACCCACTGCTCCTAACCAATGACACTGTGTCAGGGATACTAAGGCAAGCTCATTTCTGGGAGATGCGGGACTTCTCTGGTAGGTGACATTGTCCAGCTTTCTTAGAACTTCATTACAGTCAGGGGACCTTCCTTCTTTCCAAAGGGTCACACCAACATCATGGCCTGATGCGTCTCCTCCAGCTCCCTCCGTTTCCCTTCATAGGCATTTTCTCCAATCTTTTGCATGCCTAATCCTGCTTGACGACTGCTTCTCAGAAGGACCAGGATTAACACAAGGAAAGAAATAATTCTCTGTGGCCCGAGATCAAAATCTTTGGGGGATGGAGAACAAAGACTTGGCTCTCTCTGGCTGATTTCTCCTAACTCTGTCTCTTTCTCTTTGCCTTCACTGAGCCTACTCTCTAGTCCAAACCTCTTTCCTGAATTCCTACTAAAGCTACCTAATAATCTTCCAATTTCTCCCCTTGTTTTTCTCCCCTCACCTTTAGCCAGAGTGATGCTCTTAGAAAAACAACTCATGTCATTCTTTTTCAAATACGTCACAGCCCATGGTCCTTTTTTTTTTTTTTACTGGAATTTGATTTGCCAACATATAGTATAACACCCAGTGCTCATCCCATCAAGTGCCCCCCTCAGTGCCCATCACCCAGTCATCCCGTCCCCCTGCCCACCTCCCCTTCCATTACCCCTGAACAGAAATTTCACCAAAGAAGACATACACATGGCCAACAAGCACATGAGAACATGTTCCTCATCATTTGCCATCAAAACCACAATGAGGTACACCCCTGTTGTCTTTTGAACAAAGCTGAAACTCTTTTCTGGTCATGACAATAGTCTGATAATACTAATCAGAATTATTGAGAGCTCATATTGTCCCAGCCATAATCCTAAATACATTATATGCAAGAATTCATTTAATCCTCATTACATCTCACTGAGCTATGAATCATTATTTCTCCCATTGTACAGTTGAGAACATATGGTGAAAAGTGAAGTGACTTGCCCAAGGTTGCTTAGCTAGTGATCCCAACCAGCAGTCTGACTCTAGAGCTCATGCTTTTATCCATTAAAATAGACTGACTCTGTCCTAAGTGCATTTTTCAAGTTTGATCTTTGGCTTTTGATATTGTGCTGAGGTTTATTCTTGTGGAATTTTAAAAATTTTATGTGGTCCAAACTTATCAGTATTTCTTTTCATAGTTTCTGGGGTTTCTATCATGCTTTATAAAAGGGCTTTCCAACTCCAAGTTTAGAAAGCAACCCCCCACCCCCCCATGGCATCTTCTAGTCTTCCCATGGTTTCTTTGTTATATTTTTAAATCAGAAATCAATCTGCAATTTAATTCAGTGGAAGGAGGATATATAGATTTAGCTTTATTTTTTTTTTCTAAATGGCTACCCAATTCTCTCAACTCTAGTCATTAAATAACATATTTTCCCTATTGATCTAAAATATCTTTAGCATATACTAGATTTCCATATATATTTGGATCTATTTTTGGATTCTGTTTTCTCATTCAAAGACACAAATCAAGTTATTTTATTCTCCAACTTAAAACCTTATAATGACTTTTAAGAGCCCAAATAAAAATGTAGTGACTCACAGTCTTAAGCAGATCAGTTTACCTATCTCCTATGTGGCTTTGGGCAAGTAACCCAATCTAACCCATATCTATAAATAACATGATTTTTTTAAGGATTTGGCTTTCTGTGGCGAGGGAGTAAGGCATGTTCCAGGAACCAGACTACAGTGTCTAGAGTAACACAGTTCAATAAACTTTCTGTGATGACAGAAATGCTCTGTATATCTATGTTGTCCAATAGATACCACTATCCACATGTAGCTATTTTGATAGAGGAACTAAAATATTAATTTTAATGTAAATAGTCACATGGGACTAGCAACTGCCATATCAGACAGCTCAGATGATCTAATCTCAGATCAGGGAGGGAGAAGAGGAAGATGTGTAAAGAGGCTAGACGATGGAAAGCCTTGTGGGCCTTATTAGGGACTTGAGTCTTTATCCTAAGAATAATAGGAAGCCTTAAAGTGCTTTTGATGGGAAGCAGGCAGGTGGCCATCACACTGAGTTATGGAAAGATTACTCTTCAGAGGATAAGAGAGAATGTGGCAGGCCAGTGGGGTGGATATTGCATTAGGCTATGGGATATGATGGTCACTTGACTTAGGACGGTAGCAATAGAGAGAAATAGATAAACTCAAGGGATATTTTTTTTAATAATAAGTTTATTTTTTATTGGTGTTCAATTTGCCAACATACAGAATAACACCCAGTGCTCATCCCGTCAAGTGCCCCCCTCAGTGCTCAAGGGATATTTTGAACTTAAAATTGGTGGGTTTGGGGCGATGGACTGGTTATGAAGAGTAGAGAAGAGGGAAGGGTTAGAATAATGCCTGGGTATTACAGCTTTGCTCAGATGGGAGATTGGAGAAATGGTGATGCAATTCATTGAGAGGAAAAAAAAACACTGAAAGAGGATTTGGAAGGGAGATTATGAAGTTAGGCTTGGTCATGTTGAGAAATCTGGTGTTGGATATGAAAGTCTGGAGATAGAGAAGTCTGGCTGGAAATGGAGATTTGTAAGTCATGGGTGTATGGGTGGCAATTGCTGATGGAGGGTGGGTGGGAGAGCATGGACTACAAGAAAACACAGGGCAAAGGACTGAGCCTTCATGAATGGCATTTACTGATTAAAAAAAAAGAGGAGGAACTTACAATGGAAGATGTCTAGAAAGGCCAGAGAAACTCTGGGAGACTGTGATCTCACAAAAGCTGCCTAGTCCAATGCCACTTAGCTCACAAGTGGCAGAAGCAGAATTTGTACTCAAAGCCTATAGATACATTCATAGTCCACTATTTTGAGCTGGAGACCCTTAACTAGCAAAAGTATGCAAGTCTTACCTTTTTGAATACCAGAAGACTGTCAAGGGTGACATGGAAACGCCCAATGGCATTGCTAATTGATATCACTCCAAATGTTAGTTCTGGGAAGTCTTTGATCATATCAAAGAACAACTCTGCCACTTCTTCCTCTAAATCCTGTTTGGGAAAGGATGGTTGGTGAGGCTTTGGTAGAAAGCAAAACATCTGGCTTATTTAAGGTCAAGGTGGAAATGGTGACCAATTCATCTCCTCACCTTTCCAAGTTCTGGGGTTTTCTTGGGTTCCCTAAGTCCCCTTTCGTGAATGTTTCATACTCAGAATACTTCTATGGCTATGACTAAGGCCAAAATAGGCAAATCTACAGAAATTAATGAAAAGAACTGAGAAGCTCAACTTTTTCCAAGTTCTTGGAGTGAGGCTGTTCTAACACACAGGTTGAAACTTTTAAGCATTTTATTCCTTTAATTGCTCTCAGAGGCGGCAAATGATTTGACCACATAGATCACCAAATATAAACTTGAAATCAAGATATGGCTGTAGTCACAAACTTCATTCTAGAACTTCAAGAAAATCAGGGCTAGAAACACTGTCAAAAAGTGAGATGAGACAGAAAGGTACATACTCTCCCCAAGTAAAAATATAATGCCAAAGTTCTGACTTCCACTGGGGGGAAGGGAGGAGCAATCCAAGTTCCAGGAAATGAGTAAAGACATATAAGAAACTCATTCTCCACAAGGAAAAGCAATTTGCAAATTATTCGTTATCCAGCAATATTCTAAATAGACCTCCACAAGATCAGTTATAATATCAAAACCATTTTTAAAAATGTTAATCTCCCCTCTCTCTGCATTCCTATCCACCTTTCTGGTCATCCTCTATTCTTTCCTTCTTCATTTTAACACTGCAGTTACCCAGAAAACCAGCTCATTGGAAAAGGAAGAATGGGTATGGCATTAACCCAAATGAAAGACCTCTCCCCACCCTCATCCCCTCCCAGACACAGGAATCCTCACCAATTGAAAAGCCGCCTCCCACCCCTTGACCCCAGTACCTGGAAGAAGCCAACAATGACCAAGGGCCTAGATTTCACAAACTCTAACACTTGCTGGGTGTTATTGAACAAAAATGCTTTCTGGCTAATTTGTCTTCTCAACCAAACGACCAAGGCAGCAGATTCAACCACTCCTAGAGAGAGAGAGAGAGAAAGAGAGAGAGAGAGAGAGAGAGAGAGACCGTGAAATGGATCCCATAGCACTTTCCTCCTGAACTGGAGCAAGGCCTATTTTCTTCATGTTTAATGAACAGAAATATCTGGTCTTGAGCTCCCACCCACTGAAGGCCAAGGTCATTCCTTTCACTCCTTCCAGTCTCAGCCTCAAAGGTGAACATTTATAGCAGCAGTTAAACTTCATGGAGCACTTTCTAAGGACAAGGCACTGAGCTGAGCAATTTGCATGTATTACATCCCCACAACCACCCTACCGTATGGGATAGATATTCTTCCTCTCCCCGTTTTAAAGATGAGGAAATTGAGGTTAGACATGCCAATAGCTACCTATTACTAGTGAACCTGAGAATCAAACCCAGGAGGAAGCATGCCCAGTCTTCTTTTCTTACCTTCCAAAGTGACAAGAAAATTAATTTACTTTAAAAAAATATAAATGAATGAAATGTAATAAAAATACCAGTTAGCTCTATGACTCTGGGAAAACTCCATTATTGTCTGTGCTTCCACTTCCTTAGCTGAAGCACAGATGTCCCCTAAGGTCATAGAGCCTGACTTCTATTTCTCAGCTATCATAGAGGGGGTTGCCAAGCACACAAAAATCTTAGCTTCTAAAATTGAGACACATATACCATATCTGGGGAGATGAAACATTGTGCTAGAAAGTACGTTAGGCTACAGGTGGACATGTGTTTTTTAGGATCATCAATTCTACATGATAGTAGATAATGTAGAGTATTATTTTCTATCAAAGACTGCTATAGAATGGAACATTTAAACTGAGTTTTTGAGATAATGCAATGTTTGTTGTGAGTAGCTTTGGACTATATCTATAGGCCTTTATTCTTTTACTCACCATTCATTCCTTCACTCATTCATTCATTTGACAAAAAAGTGCTGAGTACCTATTATTGTGTTGTGCTTGGTCCCAGGGATATAATGGTGAGCAGAAACAAACACATTCACTGCTTTGCAGCTCTCATTCTGTTGAGTAGGACAATTGTCAAATAATTACACAAGTATATAATCAGAGCCTAAGTAGGTATTCAAAAGCAAAGTGCTGTGAGCCTGTAGCAAGGATACATGTCCTAGACTGTGAAGTCAAGGGGCCTTCCCAGAAGAGATCACTTATGAACTGAAAACTGAAGGACACATTAGGAGTTAATAAGGAAGTAAGAACAAGAAGAACAGAACTGGACAAGGAAGGAGAGGGAAAAGCTTTTGGGCAGAGCAAGCAGCCTGTGCAGGACAAATTGCAACATGGGGCTTGATGAATGTGTGTTGAATTGGTAAATCGACTGGAAAGGACTCTATTTTCAGCATCTTTGCTTACATTTCCTTAGAACATAAGGCCATTTAAAAAACTTACAAGGACATATATTTCCATGCAGAAAGGTGTACAAATTATAATGTATAGTTTGATGAATTTTTACAAAATGAACACACCTGAATACCACTCAGATCAAGAGATAGACCATTACCAGGCCCTCCGAAGACCCCTTGTGCCTTCTCCCAGCCCCTAACCCACCCCTACCTGAGGGTAACTGCTACTCTAATAGCATGAGTTAGTCTGCCTACTCTTGAACTTCACACAAATGGAATCACACAGTGCGTGTTTTGGAATCTGGCTTTGTTACCTGAGATTCATCCATATTGTTGCATGTTCTGTGTAGCATTCTGTTGCGTGAATGTTCTATAATTTATTTATCCATCCTCTATTGGTGCACATTTGGGTTGTTTCCAGTTTGGGACTATTAAGAATTAATTTTCGTGTATGTCTCTGGGGGCACGTTGCATGCACTTCTGTTGAGTACATGCCCAGGAGCAGAATTTCTGGTCATAGGGGATGCTGTGTTCAGCATTAGCAGATACTGAGTAGGCCATTTTAAAAGCCACAATGAGTCAGGCCAATAGAAGTTCATAGAAGGACGATGTGCTGGCCTCAAGGGACAGAGAAGGGTTGTGGGGGACACTCCATACCACCCTCAGACCACAGCACTCCACCCTGCTGCAGTGCCCCTCTCCCTCCTGGATTCAGCCCCAAAGCTGAATTTCTATTTTCAACATTCCAAGCCATCTTTCAGGAAGAAACAGGCACATATCATGGAAAGTTTCCCTTATAAGCATTTGTCTGAAAAAAATTATGTTGTAAGTGCTCTGGAAGGGACAGGTTTCAAAGTTGTGAGAATACTGAAAAAAGGTGAGCAAAAACCCTCCAAATGCATTTGATTTTCAGGTCATCAGAACCATCGCTCCTATCTCATTTTGTGCCACTGTCTCCTATGGTCCACACGGCATTCATACCCTATCCTCCTCCAGCACACCAGACTTTGCCATCTGCCAGTCCCTCTGCCCGGGCCGCTTTCTCCTCAGCAGCCAGGGTAACTCTTCTGGCTTATTTAGTTTGAGGTTTGGGTGTTTCTTACCACCCCCAAACCCATCAATCATATCATTCTCTAGTTTATGACCTGTTGCATTTAATTCATCGAGTCAGTCTTTTTCTGAAATTGTGATTTTTGGCTAGCTTGCTCACTAGCTCCTGTAATGTCTGGCTCGTACTAGGTGCTCAGGAAATAATTATAGGATGAATAAATGAGGTGAATAAATCATAACATAAGCTGGCTTGAAGGAACTTGATCTTGAGCCATCTTCTCTGGGATATCTGAGCTCTGTTTGCCCCTCTGAACCCATGGGACCAAGGTAAGTTTGAATCTGGCAAATAGTTTGTTTACTTGCAGATCAGTCACTGCCTCTATTGGGCAGGTGTCTCCCTGGCACTTGGCTCTGAACCAGAGGACATGGTAATAACTGAGGTGTGAACACTATGTCAATGATTGACTGGGGCTGTGGCCCCACTGCATATTTCCAAGCACAAGCTGTGAATGCATCATTAACTGAGGCCCTGAAGCTAAACTGAGTTCCCCTCCCTCCAGGGAGTCTGCCACCATCAATCCTTGGGAGACTAGAGGAGAACCAGAACTATAGCTTTGACCCAGCAAGGACTAAGCCCCACGTGTCTCCTGGAAAAGTTTTCAGAAAAGCTTGTACAGGAGACTAGTAAAGCTCTGTTGCCCCTCTTAGCTCAGGGAAGCCCTGTCAAATTGGCAGAACTCTTTAGGAAATGAGAAATTGGAAGACTGGCTCAAATTCTTTTTTTCTTTTTTTCAAGATTATTTATTTATTTATTCATGAGAGAGAGAGAGAGAGAGAGAGGCAGAGACACAGGCAGAGGAAGAAGCAGGCTCCATGCAGGGAGCCTGATATGGGACTCGATCCCGGGTCTCTAGGATCAGGCCCTGGGCTGAAGGCAGGTGCTAAATCGCTGAGCCGCCTGGGCTGCCATGGCTCAAATTCTTATAACTAGTGTTTGTTCTAAATCCAGGCCCTGGCTCCCTCCCAGCATCCCACTGCTTCTTTCCCTGGTTGGGGATAATACTGAAGACAAAGAGGGATGAGCAAGACAGAAATATGGGCTGACTCCTTACCCCAAGACTGCCTGCAGTGAGCCCTTGCAATTCTATCCCACTCAAACTCAAAAACTACTCAGGAAGAACCTAAGTGTTCCAGGCACTGCACAAGGGTCCGGAAACTAACAGTTTGATAATAATAAGAACCACATCTGCCATTTACTTTGAGTGCAGCACAACGTAGAGCAGAGATTGGTCAATGACAGCCCAAGGGCCAAATCTGACCTGCAGTTGACTTTATAAATAAAGTTTTATTGGAACCCAGTCACACCCATTTGTTTACGTAGGACTGCTTTTCTATTCCATCAGCAGAGTTTAGTAGCTGCTAAAAGAGATAGTCTGGCTTGAAAGGCCTAAAATATTATCTGGTCCTTTGCAGAAAACATTTTTTGCAATGCTTATTATTGCAAAACATTAATGCAATGCTTATTAGCTGGGGATCCTGGAGGAAGTTGTTCTACTTCTCTATGCCTCCAATTCCCGATCTGTAAAAGTACCTGCTACACTGAGTAGCTGTGATATAGGTAAAAGGGGCCAGAATAGTGCTAGAGCACAGTAAAGGGTTCAGATATGTGTCGGGGCTTGTCCCTTACAAATTTGTTTCACCTAATCTGTGACCCTAGGAGGTAGATACTGCCACCATCCCCATTTTACAGACGAGGAAAATAAAATGTGACAAGAGGAAGGAACTGTTCTTCAGGCATACGGCAAGGATTTAAAGCCAGCTGGGGTCTGCCAGTTGTGGCAACCTCTTTAGAGCACCCAGGAAAAGAAATGAGATCAACTCTTGCCCTTGTGCTCTTTCTAGACAATGAAGAACAGATATGGTTCTGTGAAATGAGGGCCTTGAGGTGAAGCACAGGTGCTGTGGGACTCCAGAGGAAGGCAGGCACCCTGATGTGGGCAAAGGAAACTGCTTAGGGGAGGCAGTGTTGCAGCTTCCTGCATGAATAGAGGAGGTCCCAGGCACCAGCTCCTACCTAAAGGGGCTCAGACAGTCTGGAAGTTGCCACATTGTCACCTTTATTCAAGAGGAGCCAGACCTCACCTCGGGGCCCCACTCTTCACTACTGTCAACCCCGCTCCCCCATTGTCCCACAAGCCTCCAGGGGAGCCATTGCACTGCCTGGTCTTGTTTGTAATCCACCCTGAGGCTGGCGCTTTTGCTGCACTTTCGCTGGCAAGTCTGGCCTGTGTCTCATGCCCCCTTGTGTCCACTCAGGGAACTGCAAGGCATCCTGTGGCACCTGCAGATGGTGGCACTCTTGGTTTCTGCAACAGGCTTATTTCAGACTTGCTAAATGCCAGACCCTGCAAAAAACTATCTCAGTTTCCTGATTCAATCATTCACACATGTATTAGGAACTTTCTACTAGCATAGTACAGGCTGTGCTGGACACATTGGCATTTGTCAGTTTCATTTTATCCATCCATCAATTTTGTACACATTTATGCATTTATGTATTTAGCATTTTTAAAAACTAGGACTACCATGTGCCGCACTGAGTCACATAATTCTTCAAGCATCCTTGACACCAAGGTAGGGCTTGAGGCATGGTAGTTTCTCAATAAAAGAGTGTTGAATAAATGAATGAACAAGTTAATGAATGAAGTGGATGATAGAAGCTAAAGTGTTTGGTAGTCACCCTGTCCCAAATCTGTCTTGTTTCATCATCTCCTACTCTCCCCTTTTTTGGCCTAGGACCCTGCTAAAATCATTCTAAAGTAGAAGATTGGGGTGGGAGATGGGATGTGGGGTTAGGAACTCACTCTCTGGTCTCTGGCAGCTTACGAACCATGCATCTCACTATCTCCCACCTCATGGTGCTTCTACGGCTCATCAACTAAGATGCAAGCTGTGGTGGAGGCAGCTATGTATTCACTAAATTTTTCCTTATGGACACAGATCAGGGCCATATTGCTCAGCCATTCAGTTGAGTGGGTCCACTTAGAATTTTGGTCAATGGAAAGAGATATGAGGTTTGCCACTCCCAAGCCTGGATCATGAACATCAGTGGCAACCCTCTGCCTTCCTGCCCCAGCTGCTGGCTAGATACAGAAAATGGCAGGGAGCTCAGAAGCCCTAAGGGAAGGCAAAGCTGCAAGTTGGAAGGAACCTGGGTCCTTGATATTATGCCACTGAAATGCTGGTGTTTGTGTTTCCATAGCTAGCACTACCTTGATTGACACACAAGCATTAGTTACCTTTGCAACTGATGGGTTCCGACCTGTTGCCTTCAAAGAACAGCTTCAACTCTGGGGCCTTCTTAACATCAAACTCCTTCTGAAGTTCCTTCTCGACTGTAATGTCCACTTTGCCAAAGCCGAGCCCATTCTTGCCTTTGCCCATGACTTCCACGGCTTTGCCCAACTCCTTAGCCAGGTTCCTGGATTGTTTGGAGGATGTGTTGTCTGAAAGAGCCAGTATAAATCAGAACTTGCTAGAGCCTCTCCCACTCCCCATCTCCCAAGGAGGAAGCTGGGTTTCTCCCACTAAGCTCCTGGGCCTTCCTCAGGCCCTGCTACAGTAGGTAAATTTTCAGCAATCTGACAGGATACAAGGCACATATTTCATGAAATTGGCCATTTTGGAGGCACTTCAGGGAACTTTGGGCTCAGCAACACTGGAAGTAATACAACTTTGGGCAACTCGTTCCAAATCTGCAAGTCTCACTTTCTTCATGGGTAAAATGAGAAAAATTTTATCGACTACCCCATAAAGTTCTCAGCCAAGTAAGACTTACTTAACAATCAGTTATACAGTGCTTATTAATTTCTAAGAGCTTTCCATGCATTGAGCCATCTAATCTTCTCAGCATTCCTATAGGGTAGGTGTGGTTATTATCTCAATTCCATAGATGAGAAAACTGATGGGAAGTAAAATGTCCTACTTGCCCAGGGCTATGTGGCAGTGAGACATATAGCCAGGATCTGGAAGTACTCAATCGCCTCTCTAACCAACACTGGGTGTGTCAAACCCTCAGCATAGTGCCTGGCACATGATAAGGACCGCTGTTATTATTATTATTGTACAATTTCTGTGGTCAGAAGTTAGAGGAGAAAAGAATGAGGGAGCATGCGTGCCATCTGGTGGAAAGTCCCGGAGTTACAGGCCACAGTGAGCCCTTCCAGTTGCCCTGTGGTTGCTTGTAATACATCAGGGGACTCTTAGTCTCAAATAAGGAAGTCAGGTGTGAGAAGAGGTTACAATGCTCCCCCACCTTCTCAGAGTCTTCCCCTTGGGGTAAGTGGTGTCTAAGAGACCTCACACTCTGGATTAGGATTCCTTGGCCCCTCCTATTCCTGGGCTGCAGGGTGGGGGTTAGGAGTAGGGAGCCTCTTTCTGGAAAACCTCAGGGAGCTGGCATGGAATTCTGGCCCCTAGCAGGCCTTCCTGGCCTAAATGAGAGAGGACTAAAAGGTGCTCACGTTTGCCTTCCTTTTTCCTGATAACCCTGAGAGATTGCAGGACCCTCCCTGCCTTGATGTCTGCGGCAGGTGGACTGAGCCAGGGCAAGGGGTCATTGATTTCTTCTCAAGCCAGAATACATTGTGTCAGTCCCCATCCTTCTCCTCTGTCCATCTGGAGCACACCTGGAGAAAGTGCAAATCACCTCCACTGCCTGGGCAACTTCCAAGTCCAACAGAGAGGGCTTTTGTAAAGCAAAACCCAGAGAGCCAGCTCCAGGACAACTGGCACATGCCCCACCAGTCAGTCAGCACACCTGTTCCTGCGATGGAACACGAAAGTGAATGATTGTTTTCATTAAATTCCCAATCAATGCATAGGAAATGCTACTTTTTGCCTCTCCACTGCCTGCTTTGTCACCATCATTGTCTTTGATACCCCCCATCCATCACCAGCAGGCGCTGGCCTATTGCCAGCTGCTCTAGCCCTCAGGCCTCATCCCTTGGCTTCCTTGTGGATTTAATCCTGCCTGGCTCAGGGTTGCTGGTTGACATTGTGTCCAAAGCAGAGTCCCTAAGGCAAGCAGCAGAGAGCAAGAAAAACACATGGAATGATCGTCCAAATGGTGGAACTTTTAGAGCTTCCACACACAATCCAGTGCTCCTGAGTAGCTAGAATGAAAGTGAGAGAAATAGGCTGTGACAACGGGAATGCTGGGATCCTAAAGCTAGCTGGATAGGATCTAACAATAACAGTAATTGAGATTTATCCATCCATCCATCCATCCATCCAATCATTCATAATTCATTCAACAAATCTTTTCTGGAATCTACCATGTGCCAGACACTACTCTAGGTATTGGGGATTTAACAATCAACAGATCAACATCCCTGCTATTGTTGGAGAAGGCAGAAAATAAATAAGTAAAATATATACTATATAAGATGCTAAGTGCTATGGAGACAAAAGAAGCAGAGCTGGAGGCTAGGAGTGTTAGGAGGATTGAGTTTAAGTAGGGAGGCCAAAGGAGGCCTCACGGAGAAGAAACATTTTAATAAAGACTGAAGGAGGTGAGGGAGATGGAGGGACAGAGGCTATGTGGATATCTGGGGGGAGAGAGTTTCCAGGCACTTACGGTTTCCATAAGTGTAAAGGCCCTGAGGTGGGAGTATGTGCAGCATGTTTGAGGAATGACAACAAGTCCATTTGGCCTGAAGCAGAATGAGGGACCTGGGGGTCAGACAATGTAGGGCCTTACTGGCCACTAATAGATTTTGGCTCCTCTCTCTGAGGGTTGTAAAAAGATACTGGAGGCAGTATCTTTGGGGCAGAATTAGATATGATCCTACTTACTTTGTACCTGGACTGTACTTAATGTTATATGAACACTAGAGTAAAAGGGAAAAATAGTGGATCCAGGGAGACCAGTTGGAGGCCTCTGTACTAATCCAGGTGATAGTACTGGCAGTGGAAGGAGTGGGAAGTGGTCAGAGTCTGAGGGATTTTGGAGGAGATGAAAGGTGATAGATTGGATAGATGGGAGGAGATGATAGATTAGATGTGAAGTATGAGTGAATGAGAGGAGTCAAGGATGACTGAGATTTTGACCAAAGCAGCCAGATGGCTGATGATGATGATGACGGTGATGATGGTGATGGTGACAGTAATGATACAAGGTAACAACAATGGCAAGTTATTGAGCACTTACTGTGCCAACCATGTTGTGAAGTGTTACCTGCATTATCCTTGTTAATCCTTGAAACAACCTCTGAGTTACCTATCATTCCAGGTGAGGAATGTTACAGACAAGAAACAGAAGCCCAGGACACCTGGGTGGCTCAGTCGTTAAGCATTTGCCTTTGGCTCAGGTCATGATGCCGGGGTCCTGGGACTGAGCCCCATGTTGTGTTCTCTGCTAAGTGGGGAATCTGCTTCTCCCTCTCTCCGCCCCCCCACTCATGCTCTCTTGCTATCTCTCTCTCAAATAAATAAATAAAATCTTAAAGAAAAAGAAACAGAAGCCAGAGGTCTTACAGCTAGTATGTGGTTAGGCTAAGACTCAATTCCAAGGCTGTCTGACCCCCAGATTCAGGCTCTGATGGACCACATGGGTAAGTTGGTCTAAAAAAGTTTCCTTTTTTCCTGGAGGGGAGAGATGGGGTGGGTTTTCCGTCTCCCCTGCTCTGGGTGGTTTCCGTCAGAATAGGGAGAATCTGTAGAGACAAATCCACTCTTTATGATTTTCAGTCCTGCTTTCTGGTTTCTTTTTAAAACTTACAAATCGGTTTTAACTCTGGGGCTCTGCAAACCAAGTCTGTAAAGGTGGAATGAATGTATACACCTCTGAGGTCTTGGTACCTACGTCCTGCCCTGGCCAACTGGAAATGCCAGCTTGATTGGGGTATGGGAACAATTCTGATGTACATTGTTGCTTGGGCAGAGTGGAGCCCAGTGGGCTGTGGATGGGCAGGGAGTCCTCTGCTGGGAGGCTGAGAGCTCCTGCAAGGACAGCCATCTGTGGGTCCTAAGATGTGCAAAGTTCTGGCACAGAAGTGCCCCCAAAATATTAACCATTATGATGATATAGGTGGAGAACACTTAATCTTGCCCTGAAATCATCATCTAACCTGCTCCCAGAATTCTTGCCTCTCTGCTTTAGAGGTACTTCTTAAATGACCCTAGAGACAGCTCTTGATAAACCTCACTTTGACTTCTCCCCATTAAAGGTAGCTTACCCTTTTCTCCTTGCCACACTCATGCACAGCATTATGGGCTCATTTCAGTCATTCATTCTTTCAGCATCTCATGCAGGCCTACTAAGCACAATGCCAGATGTTAGTAATCAAGAGATGAATGAGATTTGGCCCTGGTCCCCCTCCATGGAGCCCACAAATTTGAAAGCAGTTTCAATACAGTGTGATGAACTGATGAACTGAAGTGTACAGAGGGTTGCGTTAGCATGGGAGGACCTGCTAGCTAGTGTAAGTGGGAGTAAGGGTGGACACAGCCTCCTGACAAAGTGGCTTCATAAGTTTAAACCTCACAATCCAGGTGAGGAAGTGTAGGAAGGACACTATGGGCAGAGGAAATTTTAAGTGCAAAGGCCCTGAGGCTGAAGCCAGTGTGGCCTATCACAACCACAAACTACTCAGGAGCTAAAGCATAGCTCTCAAATAAAGTGGGGAAGTTGGCTGAAGCTAGACCCAGTGGAGGACACTGTAGCCATGTTAAGGAGTTTGGGGTCTTAGAGAATCACTGAGGATTTTTAATCAGGAAGTAACCTGATCAGACTTGGCATTTTAGAAAAAAATATCTCTGTGTGCACTATAGGGACAGCATCAGAGGAAGTGGGCAGATGATCTAGGAGGTGCTATAGTATTTCAGGTAGGGAACACTGGCCAGAACAAAGGCAGTGGTAAGCGGGTGGGAAAACTGAAGATTGCAGAGGGCTTAAGGAGGTGGTGTCAAAAGAACCTGGTGATGAGTTGGATGGGAGAACAGAGAGTCAAGAATGATCTTGAGATTTCTAATTTTGACACTGGGTAGACAGAAGTGCTGTAAGCTAAGGCAGGGCATGAGAAAAAGCAAGTTGTAGGGAGCAAACTAAAAGTGCTGAGTGCTGTTTAAAATACATATGGCATTTGAGACATGCCAAGTCAGGAACATGCAAGAGAAAAGTCCTACTGGTCATTGGCTCTTGAGCCTGGAGCCCTCAGAGAGCTAAGAAAGTGGGCAGCAGCTAAGGATTTGAGAGAGGTACTATGCAGCATGTCCTTGGGACAATATTGGAAAAATTGTTTTTTGTAAAGAGCCTATTTATTCCTGGGGGGAGGAGGGGAGAAAAAACGTTTATAACGCTTTCCCCAACTGATTAGTTTTTCCAAAGGTCACTTTAGAAGGCCTGCCAGTTTTTGAGAACTTATTTTGATTTCAGTTGTGTATTGGAAGAAATCAGATATTCAAATGTAATGAGCCTGAGTGTCTCCTTTAGATAACAAAATCTCTGTTGGTGCTTAGTGTTGAAATATGGGCTAGTGGGAATGCTTTAAATTTTAAGTATTCGAATTGGTTGTCATTGAATGTCATTAAAGAATGTAAAATTGAGGGCAGCCCTGATGGCTCAGTGGTTTAGCGCAGCCTCCAGCTCAGGGCCTGATCCTGGAGCTCCAGGATCAAGTCCCATGTCAGGCTCCCTGCATGGAGCCTGCTTCTCCCTCTGCCAGTGTCTCTGTCTCTCTCTGTGTGTGTGTCTCTCTCTCTCCCTCTCTCTCTCGAATAAATAAATAAAATCTTAAAAAACACAAAAGAATGTAAAATTGATTGGATCTCTCTGTAGCCCCAGGTTCAGTGTCAATCCCTGAGTTATAAGATGTCAGTTAAAGCCCCCAAAGAGCCATGGATTTCCCCCCTTTTGCCCTAATTAAAACAGAGCAGCCACTGGGCAGAGATTTGCATTCTCATGTGGGGAGTATAGGTTCTTCCTTCTTGTCTACCTGCTGCATCATTTTTGGAAGGGTAAATGTGCATTGTGTCATGCAAAGTGTATGGCTCTAATTCCTTCAACATTGAGGGTCCAAGATCAGGGATTAGGACCACAGCAAAAAAGAGAAGATGGATATCCTTCTTGGATATCTGACCTGGGCAAACCATTAGCTTACAATTCTTTTTTTTTTTTATTTTTTTAAAGATTTTATTTATTTATTTATTCATGAGAGACACACACACACGAGAGAGAGAGAGAGAGAGAGAGAGAGACAGAGACAGAGACAGAGACAGAGACACAGGCAGGAGAAGCAGGCTCCATGCAGGGAGCCTGATGTGGGACTTGATCGCGAGTCTCCAGGATCACACCCTGGGCTACAGGCGGCACTAAACCGCACTGCCACCTAGGCTGTCCTATCTTAAGATTCTATAGCAGGCAGAGTAGAGCTGCAGGATTCTCAGCTCTTCCCCTAAGAAACCATGAAACAGATTCGTAAGTGGTGGCCCCTGTCCTAGCGTGGATGAGGGACATGTAGAATCAGCAAGAGGAGTCAATCAGCAAAGTAGAAACACCTGCCCTGCTCACAGGCTTGTGTAAAGAGAATGTCCCAAACCAGATCACCCCCCCACACACACAAGGTCTTGTTTCATAGGCTTGAAGGCAAATCCAGCATGCACCCTGGTACAATGAAAGAAACCATTAACAGACTGGGCTAGATGGAGATCAGAAGCTTGGAACTATTTTGATGGAATTCTATGTATCAGGCATGCTCTATATTGGATGGAAGCAAAAATGACCCAATCGGATTTTCCCTTCTGGGAACTATCAAGGTTAAAGGCACAAAAAGAATGTTTGTTCCATGTTGTATGAAGTGACTGCACAAGCCAGCTGAGGAGGCTCTGGGACCCAGGGCAACCACATTGTTGAAGACTTGATTTTCAGACAAGGGGACACAGACTCATGCTGTAGTGGTGAGGCAAGGAGTGTGACTGTGTGGGGTTGGCTGGGCAGGGATGTGACAAACTGACAGAATGTTTTCAGGTTAAAAGGGAAAATCATGACTCAGTTCCAGCCAGTTGTTACATTGCAAGAATGTGGGCCTGTGCCTCTAGATCTTCTGTTTCTTCAAAAGCAGATGTAAATTCCCCTTTAACTGTGAAATGTTTCCATTTTTAAAACACTGTGTGGCCCAAACATAACCCACCTGCTGGCCATCTTCAATCCATGGACTGCCTGTTACATCCTTGATTTCAGTGTTATGGGAAAGAAGAGGAGGCATAAAGAACTGAGAAGTGAGCCAGAGAGATCAAAGGAAACCAGACGAGAATGGGCAGAGGGTCTCAGGTTGGGGGTGCAGAGAGATCAAGGAAGGCGAGGACTGACAAGTGCCTATTGGATTTGGGAACCTAGTGTCCTTGGAACATTAACCTGAGCAAACAGTCCATAAAGTCAACCCATTGCAGGAAACAATTGTTGACATTCCTGCCCAGAAAAGAAACCTATTTCTGTTGGCTCAGTGTCTGGAAGAGCTCACACCACCTGGCTGCCTTTCAGCCACCTCAGCTTTAGGTTGTGTTAGAATCAAAGGCCGTTTCTAGGCTTCTATGAGGTACAGTGTGATTAAGGCAGATAATGCCATGTGTTCCCCAAACCCTGTTTCTTTTTCCTCTTCATTTACACTGCTGGACTTCATTTCCCAGCCTCTCTTATAGAGCTGTGGCCAATGAAACATGGGCAGAAGTGGTGTTACACATGCTTCTTTACCCTATAATGTCCATGTGACTCAACTGTGACTCTTACCCAGTAGGTCTAGAGCAAGGCCTGGTATTTTGCAATCCCAATGAGCTTTTAAGTGATGCTGGCACTGCTGGTCCACAGACCACACTTCAGGTAACACTGATGTGAATGCACCATTCCCAGGGCTGGCCTGGCCCAGAAGCATGTCCTCTATCTTTCAATCCATTTGCTGGCTGGAGGCAGAGGACTCAGTGGAGTACTCTAGGCCTTAGGGAATGCTTGAGTCACTTGATGGAAGGAGACTGGGTGCCTGAATGACTATATGGAGCAAAGCTCCTCTGCAGACCTGCCTGAGACTAAGATTTAAGAAATCAACCTTTACAAACTTAGATTTGGGAGTTTGTATAGCACTTACTTCCCCTAACACAGTAATCTTTAAAATATGTAATAAAAAAATAAAAATATATATATATATAATCAAAATCAGAATGATGAGGGGCACCCAGGTGGCTCAGTTGGTTAAAAGTCTGACTCTTGATTTCGGTTCAGGTCATGATCTCAGAATCGTGAGGCTAAGCCCCACCTTGGGCTACATGCTGGGCATGGAATCTGCCTAGGATTCTCTATCTCCTTCTGCTCCTCCTCCTGCTTGCTCATGCTCTCTCTACATATATATATATATATATATATATATATATATATATATATATATATTTTAAAGATTTTATTTGTTTATAGACAGAGAGAGAGAGAGAGACAGGCAGAGGGAGAGGGAGAAGCAGGCTCCGTGCGGGGAGCCCGACGCGGGACTCGATCCCGGGCCTCCAGGATCACACCCCAGGCTGCAGGCGGCGCCAAAGAGCTACGCCACCGGGGCTGCCCTACATATATTTTTTTAAAAATCGGAACAATGAAAGCATTTGGGTGCAAAAGTGGACAATCAATCTTTGAATTTATTTCATTATAGGACTTCATTCATCTACCATTAAAAATAGAACTATAATATGCAAAAAAACAATAAGATATTTGGCACCTTTAAGTTAGCCTACAACCTTGAATCTTGTGGCAAATGCTATGAATCAACCATTCCCAACCTCTTTGCCCCCTGGACCATAGAGATAGAGACCTGAAACATTCACCATTTCAGATGCCTCCGTTGGGAACAGCCATGGCCTCATTCTAGCCATGGAATGTTCTCTAACACAGAACAGAAGTCACTGGTGGGGCTTCTGGAAAAGTTTTGGGTTTTTTTCAAGGGATATATACTTGGCTGACACATATTTTGTCCTTTTACTATTTGCCTGTCCCTCCTTTTCCCTAGAAAAATGCACAATACAATGCAAGAGGTGCCCAGCCATCTTGTGACCATGAGCTACAACATGTCAGGTGTTATGGAGCAAGAAGACAGAAGGAGCCTGTGTCCTTGACACCATAAAGCTGCTTGGACAGCCATTGACTGCCTATCCCTGGTCTACATATGAGTACAGGAGATAAATCTTGGATTTAAGTCATGATTAGCAGATTCTTTATTCCTTAAAGTTGAACTCAGTCCTAATCGATAGAAAGTTTATGATCGGTTTTGTGCCCCAGGGCCACAGGAGGATCAGGACTCATTTACTGAGTCTAAGTGCCAGATCCTTCATAGATACTCTCAGTCAACCCCATTATGACTCCACCACTTATCTTATTCCTACTCTGGAGATGAAAGCGAGACACAAAGACCCAAAGCCACAAGTCTAGGTCATAGCAGTATTGGGTGTCACACTCAGGCTTGCCTGCTCCCAAACCCATGGACTTTACCCCAAACTTTGACATCATTTACAGACTTTAAAAGTGTATGGGTGATTCAAGTTTAAAAAAAAAACACTTTAGGGGATCCCTGGGTGGCTCAGCGGTTTGGTGCCTGCCTTTGGCCCAGGGCACGATCCTGGAGACCCAGGATCAAATCCCACATCGGGCTCCCGGTGCATGGAGCCTGCTTCTCCCTCTGCCTGTGTCTCTGCTTCCCTCTCTGCATCTCTCATGAATAAATAAATTAAAAAAAAAGAAACACTTTAGGATTTACCAGCACTTGGCATGTGGTCTTTGATAATTATTGATATCAACAATGATAGATTTCCAGAGTGCTTACTCCACTGCTCTGGCTAAAGATTGCCCATCACTGGCCGTCACTGGGTGGCCAAATAGCAAAGATTTCTCTCACTTCAGGCCAAACTTCAAGGTTCAAGATGCATTTGCATTGGCATGGAGACCTGTGTGCATTCTTGGATACAAGGATGCAGGATCCAAGCCCGAGGAGGCTTCTCAGCTGGTTTGCCGCCAGAAGAACCATTTCTAAGGACAAGTCCAAGCTATCATTTTCCATAAGGCCCCCAATGTATACAATTTAGACTATCCTAATGGCATGAATATTGTTGTAAAGAGTTTCTCATATTTTGTGGCATTCCTGGCTTCCACTACAAAGTCTTTGAGAGCAGAAACCAAGGCCCCTGTTTTCTGGGGCTCCCATAGGGTCCGTCCAAGGCCTGGCACTGAGCAGAGCTGAGTAAAAGTGGGGTGAATCAGGATGCAGTCATAACAGTTTCAGCCCAATGAATGCTCCCTAGGCACTAATGACTGCATATTTGAGCCCATTTTCATCACAACAACCTGCAAGGGAAAAATCATTAATGCTTTTGTGCAGATGGGAGGAATCTAATGATGATGATAAAGAGGATGACAGCCAATACATTCTTAAGCTCTTATCATGCACCAGGCACTGTGCTAAGCACCCCAGGAATTATATCGTATTATCAAATTCTCCATTTCACATCCAAGTAAAGAGAGGCTCAGAGTGATCAAGGTCACCTGCTCAAGGCCACATGGCCAATAAGTGACAGAGCCCAGCATTTGAGCCAAGGGCCATGAACCTCTAAAGCTGAACTTCATCCCAGTAAATGCATTGGTCAGACTGGAGAGAACAGGAAGCCCGTGAGGGGTCAGGGTTCAAGGAGAGAAAACTGACAGAGAGGAGAAAAGGCCACCAGAGCAACAACCAAGAAGAAGGGAGGAGAATACGAGGGGAGGGGTGCATGGAAAGGGGCAGAAACCAAGAAGGGGCCGCACCCACCCTGCCCCGCCTTGCCTAGCTCTGGAAGCTCAGGCCCTGCTTGGCCTCCAGGCCTGCTAGTCAGGTCAGATACATCCTGGAAGCAGGTCTTGGGGACTGACATAGCCAGACACTTCCCAGAAAAGGCTCCACAGGATTCTAGAATCTGGTGTTCTCATCTGCCTTCTGCACCCTTGCAATCCTTGCAAGTGGGAGCAGGTGTAGTACAGGGTCTGTGGTTCCCACTTGTGAGCAGGTTTCAGATACACATGGTGATCTGTAAATCTTTGCTCAAGAGCTTGCCTGTACCTGCCATCATTTATTGTTCTCTGGTTGTGTTCCAGCTACTTGACATACTATCTCATCTAACCTTTACAGCAATCCAGTATGGTCATGATGCTCATGCCCATTTTACAAAGAGGAAAGTTGAGTTTCAGAATGTAAAGATACCTAAGAATAAATCTTGGCTTTTTACCTTTAGTGAGATTGAGGAGCAACATATAAATCAAGACTAAAGTGGAAACGTAGTATCTTGCAAATTGTTTAACCTCCCTGGACCTCAGGATTCTCATCTGGAAATTGGGAATGATAGTATATACATATTATTTTTAAGTATGTTAATAACATGTGTTCTTGTGTGGTTAGCAATATATAAAACTCCTCTGGCTACCAGGAGCAAGGAGGCAGATCTTGTCCCCTCCCATCACCTGCCACCCAGGAGTCAGGGATACTCACGGAAAAGCACCATGAGGAAACGAGTCTGGTTCAGCATCTGGATTAGGCCAGGAGGTGTTAGCACTAACAGGTTGCCTTCCTCCACAATATGCAAGGGCTGGGATATGTTGATGCTGGCTTCCCTAAAATCCTCCTCTGGCAAGCCCTGGACAGTGGAGACACAAATGGCCACTAGCAGCAGGGCCATCCATAGCAGCTTCATGGCTGTCCTTCAGGGGTACAAAGAACAGGAGCCCTTATCAACACCGGTGGCAGGGCACCATGTTATTACTCCATTCCCCACCCTTCCCTGCCCAGCCAGTTTATGTACAGAGAACATGGCCTGAGCAGACCCACGGCCTCCCGAGCAGTGCCCACAGCTTGGCAGGGCACTGGAAGAGGCAAAGTGTTAGCTTACCCTCAGCCCCTGTGTAAACTGCACAGGGATAGCTCAAAGCAGGGCCCCACTCAGAGCAACAAGAATCCTATTCACTGGCCAGCCACTTGAGCCCATGGGCTCCCCCAGACAATAGGTGAGACTTTTGCAGAGATGAGTCCCAATCCAAAGTCCTAGGGTGAGCCTTTGGGCCTCAGAGATAACTGGTCCAATTCTCCATCACAGCCTCTGCTTCATGCTCCTCCAGCTCCTGCTTGAATGCCCCTTATGATGGGACAATCACTTCCCATTCACATCCCCATTTGATACTTGAAAAAATTTTCTCAATAGTAAATATTTCTTTTAAAACTTATAAGTAAAAAAAAACCTTATAAGTAACATTTGTAAAAATTCCAAACAATATAATAAAAATATGTTAAGTACAAAATAAAATCTCTCATAATCCTCTTTCTGAAGAAGCTACTATTAACAGTTTGAAATGAATTCTTATACATATTGAAAATTCCTATATACGCACATTCAAACGTACAATTTTAAGCATAAATGGGGTCAGCTAATGCATACTGTTCAGTGTTCTGATTTTCTTAATAATATGAAATATATCACGTATATCCTATAAAAGTATAAAAATACATTTTAGATTTATGGCATGATTTCCTTTCCTAATTCTTTCCTTTTTTTTCTTCCTTCCTTTCTCTCTTTTTTGTCTTCTCTTTTTTCTTTTTCCTTTTTTTTTTTTTTTTTTTTTTTACTATTTTTAATTGTTAGAATGGTCTGGGTCAGAAGCTGCCCTTCTGTAAGCTCCACTTTCCCTAATTATGTCTTCTTTAACAATTTAGAGCATAGAATCACATCCTCAGATCTTCATAAGTACTCCTCGGGCATAGAGCTGTTTCTCTGTGTGGCATAGACTACATGAGTGTCTTAAATAAGAAGACCGATAGCAGTATATTCTAGGTCACACCTTCAGATTAAATTTATAGGGATCTTAACTTCTTTGTTGACTGCTGTAGTCCTAGCACTTGGCATTTATGGTAAGAAAATGAATGAGTGACACAAATAAATACATGAAGGAATGAATAAACACTTGGTATTTGCCAAATATGTTTGTCAAACTACCTGAAGTTTCTAAAAATTGACCTAATGTAAATTTTTTTGCCTAAAATATAGAGAATTGTGACCAATTCTGGCACTAAAATTTATAAGTATTTATAGCTAAATGTGCTTCTCATGTGCCAGGCACTGGTCTAGTGCTTTTCATACCATCACATCTCTTATGACAAATTATGAGGTAGGAATAGTACTATTGTACCCCTCATTTAATGAGTATAAAATAAGGCACTGAGAGGTTAAATCATTTGCCCAGCGTCACACAGCTAATAAAGAGGCTACATTTATTTATTTATTTATTTATTTATTTATTTATTTATTTATAAAATTCTTTATTTGAGCTCAATTTAGTTAACATATAGTGTTTTATAGTTTTGGAGGTAGAATTTAGTGATTCATCAGTTGCATATAATACCCAGTGCTCATTGCATCACATGTCCTCTTTATGCCCATCACCCAGTTATCCCATCCCTCACCTCCCTTCCCTCTAGCAACCCTCAGTTTGTTTCCTAGAGTTCAGTGTCTCCTTTGTTCTGCCTTGGGTGAATCCTTTCAATGCCTGGGCCACCAGCTTCCACCCGATCATCGCCCCACGTTTGGGGGCAGGCAACCTAGTTACAGAATCCATGCCCCTAACCACAATGATGTAGTGCCTCTCTAGTGCCCACTGCAAAACGGATGCAGTGAACAGGGGCGCCTGGGTTGCAAAATCGGTTAAGCGTCTGAGTGTTGGTTTTAGCTCAGGTCATGATCTCATGTGTCAGGAGACTGAGTCCCACATGGGGCTCCAAACTCAGTGCAGAGTCTGCTTGTCCCTCTCTCTTTCCCTTTGCCCCTACCCCCAACCCCTCCCCCTGCTCTCATGTGAGAGCTCTCTAAAATAAATAAATAAAACATTCTTTTAAAAAATGGATGCTGTAAACAATATTTTGAGACATTAGCAGAGCCCCTCCCCACCCCCCACCCTGATACCCTCTACTCTCCATCATCCAATTGAGTTCTGCCTCAGGAGGGGTCGGGTGAGGCTGCAACAGAGAACAGAATCAGATTTTTGATTAGGGGTTGCAAAACAGGTTTTTGAAACTGATAGCAGGGACCAGGCACTCCTGTTTCCTTCGGAAACTTCTTTTATCTCTACCCCCACCAAGATATATGTTAGCAATCATCTCCCTAGCATATGAGTTACCAATATACATCTGAAGGGTCTCATGACTGAGGCTTTACTAGATAGTAATAAATGATCTTTTCCTAACAATAGCTAGCCCCCTCAAGGTCCTGGGGACCTTGCTTCCAAGATTCCTTAGAGACATAGGCTGTCCCTAACCTTCTCCCAACTTGAAAAGTATATAATTGACCACCCCTCCTGACCCCAGTGCAGTTCTTTCTGCCCCACAGGTCCTGTCCCCATGCTTTAATAAAAACACCTTTTTGCATCAAAGACATCTCAAGAATTCTTTCTTGGCTGTCGGTTCCAAACCCCAACATTTCCTACATCAGTAGGTATAATTATGATGCCGCCTTCATGAAGGTGGAGATTGCTACAAGACCAGCTAGCAGGTAGATGAAGGAGCACATGGGCTCAGGTACACCTAAGCTCAATGTCTGTGGTCTAAACTGGGGTTCAGGAAACTGGCCCATTGCCTGTTCTCACAAATACAGTGTTACTGGCTCACAGTCACGCCCGTTCTTTTGCTATTGTCTGGCTACTTTTACTATAATGGCCAAGTTAAATAGTTGCAACAGAGACCATATGTGGCCAGCAATGACAAAAATATTTATTATCTGGCCCTCTACAGGAAAAGTTTGCAAACCTCAGGTCTAAATCACCATACCACACTGCCCACAAGCCCTCGCTCACCCCTCAAATCTTGGATTCCTCAAATTTGTGAGTCCACTATTAGAGCTTAGTGTCTTCATCTGTAGAATGGGTGAATAGTGCCTATCCCAGGGTAGTTTCAAGGATATGATAAAGAACTTGTACTCCATTAGCATTTCTTATCCCAGGTTACACATTAAAATTCCATTGGGAGTTTTTTAACAGTACTGATGCTAGGCTCAACCCAGATCAATGAATTCAGAATCACTCAGGGTGCAGTCCAGATATGTGTATGTTTTAAAAGCTCTCCAAATGATTCTATTTTTTTAACTTTCTATTTGAAAATTTTTGAATGCAAAAACAGAGAAAATGGCTTGTGTGCCCCAATGTACTTGTCACTCAACTTGAGTACTCGTCACCACCAATCTTACTCTCACCACTCCCTGCCCTGTGAAGCCAGACCCATGTATTACATTAGCTCATCCATAAATAATCCATTATGAATTTCTAAAAGATAGAGGTTTCTTTTTAAATAAAACATAACCACAATACTATTGTCCTACTTAACAAAATGAAAGATAACTTCTTATCAAATATTCAGACAGTGTGAGAATTACTCTAGTTATCTCAGAATTTAAAGTTTGTTTGAATCAGAATCCAAATGAGATCCATGTATTGTCATTGAAAACCTTAGTTAATTAACCCTGTCTTGCAGTCTGTAGGCTGAGAACCACACAAATGAAATCAACCAAGGCAAGTCATCCAGCTGGAATGGACAGTAAAGCATCTGAGTACTAGCCAGGCCAGTCAGGGCTATTGTGGCTCCCCTTCCCATTCTCCCCTCACACGCCTTTAACAAGAGTATTCCCACACACAAATGGCCAACAGACGTATGAAAATGTGCTAAAAAAGACAAGAAAAAAACAGATGTTGGTGAGGGTGTGGAACAAAAGGAACCCTCATGCACTGTTGGTGGGAGTGCAAACTGGTGTAGCCACTATGGAAAACACTATGGAGGTTTCTCAAAAAGTTAAAACCAGAATCATTCTATGATCCAGTAATTCCACTACTGGGTGTTTACCCAAAGAAAATGAAAACACTAATTTGAAAAGATAATGCAGGGATCCCTGGGTGGTGCAGCGGTTTGGCGCCTGCCTTTGGCCCAGGGCGTGATCCTGGAGACCCCGGATGGAATCCCACGTAGGGCTCCCGGTGCATGGAGCCTGCTTCTCCCTCTGCCTATGTCTCTGCCTCTCTCTCTCTCTCTCTCTCTCTCTCTCTGTGTGTGTGACTATCATAAATAAATAAAAAAAAGAAAAGATAATGCAACCCTATGTTTATTGAAACATTATTTATGATAGCCAAGATCTGGAAGCAGCCCAAGTGTCCATCCAGAGAGGAATGGATAAAGACGATGTGGGGTATATATTTGCATGGAATATTAGCCATAAAAAGAATGAAATCTTGCCATTTGCAACTAACATGGATGGACCTAGAGGATATAATGCTAAGTGAAATAAATCAGACAAAGACAAATACCATATGATTTCATTCATAGGTGCAATCTAAGAGAAAAAACAAATGAATAAACAAAGAAAATGAACAGACAAAAAAAAAAAAAAAAACAGAGATCAAACAGATAGTTCCCAGAGGGGAAGTTGGTGGGAGGATGAGTGAAACAGGGATTAGCAGTACACTTATCATGATGAGCACTGAGTAAGGTATAGAAATGTTGAATCATATTGTACACCAGAAACCAATATAATACTGTGTGTTAATTATACTTTAATAAAAATAATGTATAAACACCAAAGCTGAGGAATACTTATTTAAAAAACAAACAAAAAGCATTCTCAGAAGTTCCTGATCAATTTATGGAGATGGGGCAATGGGAGACCCAGAGAGGGAGGTAGGAGGTTTCCTGCTAACCTGGGGCAGGTTTGAGTATAAGCCTAAAAGGTTTCTAGTGCTTAGCTTCACAAGATAGAGACCAAGCCCCAGCAACTGGTGGACAAATCCCTCCATGGTCAGACTTCTGTGGACCCTGGTAATAACTCCCATTCATTCACTCATTCATTCATTCATCCATTCATTCATTCATATATATAACAAGCTCAAATATGTCTTGAGGTCTTAATAAATATATGCTGAGTACCATTCGAGGTACTGGAGATAGAGAACCGAACAAAATAGATACCATACCTTGTGTTCATGGAGCTTACCCTCTACAAGAGAGGGATACAGTGAATGAGATCAAGAAATAGATTCTATGACTGTATGTCATACGCTGAGGAGTGCTAAGGAGAAATGTCCATCAGGAAAGATTTGAAAGGAAGAAGGTGAAGGGAGGCACACTGACATTTTTAAATAGGGTGACCATGAGAAGCTTCACTCAGAAGTTTCTGTTTGACTTGTTAAAAACAAGACAACAGGCTCCAAATGGAGTCACTTGTGGCAGGTCCTGTGTCACCAAATGGAGGCATAACTTAATTACAGTCTTTGGCTCTCCCAGAAATGGAATATTAAGCCACTCAATCAGTAGTTAACCTGATCAGCATTAGATAGATCATCTGCCACCCGCTAAAGGAAAGCAACCCTGTAATTACCAACCAGCTTTTTGTGTAGTAGAATTTCCTTGTTGCCTTGTTCCTGCTCC
This sequence comes from Nyctereutes procyonoides, assembly GCF_905146905.1. Taxonomy (NCBI): domain Eukaryota; kingdom Metazoa; phylum Chordata; class Mammalia; order Carnivora; family Canidae; genus Nyctereutes; species Nyctereutes procyonoides. The sequence continues at coordinate 52,852,449 of NW_026575126.1, forward strand.
CTTCAGCCTATGAAGGTCTTTCACTTGTACAGCATCTCAGAGCTCCTTTCTATCTGCTGGATGGGATGTCGCCTGATTCATGAATCATTGAATAAAGCCAATAAGGTCTTTAACATTTATTTTGTTTAACAGACTGAGGGAGCAAAAACGTGAACTATATGCATTTCCAGGAAAAGGGTAGCAGGGCACAAGTTGTTCTCTCTCTCTCCCTTCTCTCTCTCTCTCTCCCTCCAGCTCCCCCTTTTGACATGCAACCCCTTGTTCTCTCCTCTGAGACCCTCACTGGCCACAGCTCAGCCTTATTTCATCACAGCACTCCCCCTCAAACTCTGGACCCCCTTCTGATTCAATCCCTGACATTGTGCCCTCAGCCCCACCCAGACCCCTGCCCAGGGATCCCACTTCTCCCAGCACCCACCCCTCTGGCCTCACAACCCCAGCGACCCCTCTGTGTCCCTCTGGGGAACTGTCAGCCCTTCCACACAAATTTCAAGCCTGGTTCCAGTCTCTCTGTCCCCAACCCCCACATAGGTAGGAGTGCCATGATAGGAAACTTCTATGAATAAGAATAAATAAGAATAAGAGCAGTCAACACAGATGGGCTCGCTACCAGCTGCCACTGCTCTGAGCACTAAATGCCCTGGGTTTCCACAACCCAGAGCCTCAGGTCCCAGCCACTGTTGTCTCTGGTCTGGTCAGAGGAGCATTAGCCTCCTCTCTGCTTATTCTTTTTTATTTATTTATTTTTAAAGGTCGCATTTATTTGTTTAACAGAGAGAGCCAGAGAGTACAGGCAGGAGGAACAGCAGAGAAAGGCGATGGATCCCAGGACCTGAGCCAAAGGTGGACACTTAACTGACTGAGCCACCCAGGTGCCCCTCCTCTCTGCTTATTCTTTTTTCCTTCCTCCAGTCCATTCTTCACACATAATTTAGAGATTTCCTTCTAAAACATAGCTTAGATCACATCACTCTCTTGTGGGAAAGTCCAGGGGCCTGCCCTCACATATAGTGCACTGGCAGCTCCACACCCCCTCATCCTCATCCTCTGACCTTAACTCTCTGCTCTCCCTCCTATTCACAGCATGTCATCCATCCTGGTTCCTTCTCTTTCATCAGGCACACCCTGCCTGGGACCTCTGCTTCTGTCTGGAACACCCTGACCCTGATCTGCAGCCTTTCTTGGTCATTCAGGTCCTGGCATAAACACCAGCTCCTCCAAGGAAGTGTCTTCCCAGGCTGCTTTGTCTCCTCACTGCCACCTCTGCCTCCAGAATTCTTGGCCCCATCACTCCTGTTTGCTTCAAATCCTGTATTATTATTTCTGAGTGTACGTTGTTTCTATTTCTAAACTTCTTCATGCACCTGCCTTTGTTCACAGCTGTTTCCCCGACTCCTAGAACAGTACATGGTCCGGATCTAGAGCTCAGTGAATGTTTTTGAATTAATGAATGAACAAACAGCTGAATTTAATTCTCACACAAGCCCCCCAATCCATTTCAGTGATTCTTAATTGTGACTGCACATTAAGATCTCTTGGGGAACCTCAGAAAAATTGATGCTGAAACCCAAACACACTAGATTCTAATTTCATTCATCTGTCTGAGTGAGTCTGGGCATCTTTTTTTAAGGCCCCTTTGGTAATAATACTAATGTGTAGCCATCTACGCAGTGAAACACACTTAAATTTGTAACAGCCTTGGCAGAAGGAAGGTGGCCAGGACAGGGCCGGGTGGTCAGAATTGCCAGTTTCAAGCCCATACCTGCAGGAAGCCTGGTTATTCTCAGCCTGCTGGGGCCAAGCTGGGCAGCAAACTCAGGTTGTGGCCTGGAGAACAGGCTCCTGGCTTCCCTTTGTGACAGAGTAGGTTGTGACTTGTAGGCTGCTGAGTGTTCTAAAGAAATCCAGAGGCAGAAATAAAGTCCCTTCCTGGACACACTGGGACTGTACCAGCCTGAGCAGCAGTGTTCCAAGTTCTGGGATTCTGGAGGACCAGGATGACCTTGGAGAAGAATGGCCATTGTTGGGTAAGAAGACCTTGCCCTGCCCTTGCTGAGAGGAGGCTGCCCATGGACAGAGGCGGGGTTGGGGTTCACGGGGAGCACGAGAAATAAAACACACCCTGGGATGCCAAGAGTGGCACATGGGGGGCCTGAACTCAGTGCCTAAACATTGGAATTTGAATCCCAGCTCTGTCCCTAAATAGCTGTGTGGCCTTGGGCATGTCACTTACCCTTTCGGAGGCTCGGTTTTCTCACATGTAAAATGTCATAGAACTCGCAGGGCTATTAAAGGGTTAGATGAGCTGACATGAGCAAAGTGAGCTGCAAGGTACCCGGAGGGCAGAAAGCTGGCCCTCATCCGACCTCCTAGCGTCTGTCCCACTTCCTGTTCTAGCCACACTGGCCTTCTTGTCATTCCTCCAATATGATGATCACATTCTTATCTCAGGGGCATTTGTAGTTTCTTCTGCTGACAGCACTTCACTCGGCTGTATTCAGGTTCTCTCTTATCTCCTGCAAGTCTTTGCTCAAACACCTCCTCCTCAGCCTGGGTCTTTCAGATCACTCTGTTTAAAACCATTCATTAACTTCCCCCAACCCACTCTCAGGTACTTTCTAGGCCTTCTTTTCTTCCTAGGACTAATCACCTTCTAAATTTCCTATAATTTACTTTGCATAGCAGGTAACAGGTACTCTAAAACGTTTCTTGAATGACTAAATAAAAGGCAGTTATTGTCATTATTTGCATCATCATTTTTGTCAGGTTGCAGCCCCCAAGTTTTGTGCTGCCTGATTCTTATCATTGATGGATAGCAGTGATGTTGAGATCAGGTTGCCTGAAGAGCAGGCCCTCTGTCCATCTGCCTCCCTCAGAGTAAAGATTGTATCTTTGGATCTGGCTGCAGATTTACAGATGAGAATGATTGCCCGGGACCCAGTAGAGGTCTGAGGAAATGGAATTTGAAGGCCAAGGAGATGATTCTCTGGCCATGCTTGGCAGGGAGGGAGAGGAGCTGCCTCTATGGAAATAGGCCACCCTGGCCTGGCCAGAAAATGAGCCTGAGCCACAGGAGAATAAAACACAGTGGAGGATCAACACCCCGTGTGATGCTAGCTACCGCAAAGCCAGGTAGCTGGCATGTCAGCACCTACTCCCAGAGGCACCCAGAGCACTTCCTCCATCCCTAGAATCCAGTTCCAGGGGTGGGTAAGGAAGGTGCTCTGAAGAGTAAGTGAGCCTGGAGTTCCCGTAGATCCTGGATACCGGAAACTTCTACCAGCTTGGATGTGATTCTGGGAAAAAACAAAAAAACGAACTTTTACCAAAAAGGCCAGCGGTTAATTTTTACTTGCTACACATAGCAACATCTGGCAGATAGAAAATGTTCACTAAATATTAGTTCTCATTTACTCGTCCTTGGCTCAACAAATATTTACTGAACACTTACTACATGGCAGGGTACTGTTTTAAGTCCTGAGGATACAGCTGTACCGAAAAATCTAAAGTCTCTATCCTTGTGGAGTTTATTTTCTAGTGTACATGTGTCGTAAGGGAGGTGACAGGTGACACAGTGAATAAATAGAAAATATTGAACTGCAAGTTTGAGAGGTGATGGTTGTATTAACTAACTGCTGTAGCCATTTATGTAATATACAAATTGTATACCTTAAATATATAGGATTTTATTTTTTTAAGATTTTATTTTTATTTATTTGACAGAGAGAGCATAAGCAGGGGGAGCAGCAGGCAGAAGGAGAGGGAGAAGCAGACTCCCCTCTGAGCAGGGAGTCCAATGAGGGGCTCAATCCCAGGACCCTGAGATCATGACCTGAGCCAAAGGCAGATGCTTAACCGAGTGAGCCACCCAGGTACCCCAAATGTATTGAATTTTATCTGTCAATCATACCACAATAATATTGGAAAAAATATATATATTTACAAAATACATTGAATGTTAGAAAGTGATGAACTCTAAGGAGGAAAATCAAGTAGTGAAGGGAGGGTGGGAAGTGTCAGATGAGAGAGGATTCTAGTTGGGGTTAGCGCTGTGGCCCAAGGCACAGTGAGCAGGGCCTGTGTGTGAGTGGTGACGTAAGGCAGTGAACCATGTTGCAGCAACTTCCTGGCAGAGAAACCAAGGAGCACAAAGGCTTGAAGCAGCACTGACTGGGGCCAGCGCACATGGGCACCAAGGACCATTCATAATCAGGTGAAAACCAATAATAATAAGTCAGTGTTATAACTCTGGTTGCTTGAAATTGGCCATGCCACCATGGGAACACTTAACCGCAGATATTGGCAAATACTGCGAAACAGGATCTTTTTTAAAAAGCTATTGTTCTCAGGGATTCAGCTTGCCAAGTGGCAGAGAGAACAAACAACAGGTGGACCAGTGTGGCTGGAGCAGAACTAGCAAGGGGTAGGAGTAGAGAGCCAGGAAATCATGTGGAGCCTTGCATATTGCTCTTGGAGCTTTGGCTTGGATTCTGAGCCATGCAGGGAGTCATAGCAGGCTTACCTCGCCTCTCAAAAAAAAGCTGTATTTAGTTTTAATTTTACATACCACAAATTCATTCGAGTATGCCATTATTATTAGTAGCAACAGTAGTAGTAGTAATGCATTTACAGATTTGTGCAGCCATGATCACAGTCCAGATTTAAAACATTTCTATCCCCTCAAAGAGATCCGTTGTGCCCATATGCAGCCATTCCTTGTTTACATACTCAGCTCCAGGCAACAACTTCTAATCCACTTTAGATCTCTATGCATTGGAGGGTTTGGTGCAGAAAAGGAACATGGTTAACTAATACTATTGTTACTATTGTATCCTATCTGCTAAAACGTAATGAAGTTCCTGTTTTCTTTTTAGATGAGGTGGCGACCTGAATTTTCTGGGAAGACATCCAGAGCCACTGGGAGCTGTGAGAGGGCCACTCTCACTGGCTCAAAATGAGCTGGCCAGTTGAAACCGCTGTGTCCGCTGCTGGCTTCGGGCTCTGCTCTCTCTTAGTTGCATTTTGGGCCAAAGCTCCCTGTGGGAGGCTGAATCAGCAAATTGCCTTCTCCAGTGTCCTGGAGGTAGCTAACGGTTTAAGCCCTGTGTTTAGTTGAAACAACGTTGGAGCCCTTTCACATTTCTTGGGTTCAAGAACAAGGTAAGATAGAAATCTTTCAAGGACAGGTGTCAGCTGCCTCTGAGGCAGCTACTTCAACCAAGAAGAGGCATGCCTAAAATGGCCTGGGTTTGGAAGGGATGCCAGGGGACTCTAATTATCAGCTGTCAAGGGGTAGAGGAATCCAAGGGAGGGAGGCAGAGGAAAAGGCTTGGGGCAGAGCGGAAAGGAGCGGGGAGTAGGGAGAGGGTCAGAGAAGGGGAGTCTGAGGCCACAGGGCTGGGAGCTACAACAGAGGCTGGGGCCTAGGCCTTTCTGGTAGGTGAGCCCTTAAGTCATTTGTCCTCTTCAAACCTGACTTTTTGTGTATCTGTAAAACAGAAACAATACCATTTATATCATAGAGTTGTCATAAGGATTAAAGGAAATAACCTCTGCAAGGTACCTTCCAAATGCTTGGTACACAGTATTAAGCCTTCTGTGAATGGCAATTATTATTGTTTATCTTGTTATTGTGACACATTCTTATTGTTGGTTATTGTCTTAGTCTGTTTGGCCAGCTGTGGTTTAAACAACATTTATATCTCACAGTTCCAGAGATTGCAAAGTCCAAGGTCAAATTGCAGCAGGCAGATTCTGTGTTTGGTGAGAACCCGCTTCTGGTTCACAGATGCCCGTCTTTTTGCTTTGTCCTCACCAGGCGGAAGGGGCAAGGGAGCTCTCTGAGGTCTCAGGATCTGATCACCTCCCAAAGGCCCCCACCTCCTGCTATAATCACAACGGGGGTTAGGATTTAATAAAAGAATCCGGGGGAAGTTCAAAGTCTTTAATCTCTGGCAGTTACATTACCATATTCTGTTGTTATTATTATGACCAAGAGGAATTTGGTAGAAAGAACTTGCATCTATGGATGCAGCCTGTAGACTGCTTCTCTTGGGCTCCTGTGGAAGTGCAAGGCCTAATTCCACAGGTCTAGGGTGGGGTTTGAGGTTCTGTAGTCAACACAAGCTCCCAAGTGATGCTAATGCTGCTTGTTGTACCATAGACCAGACTTTGAATAGCAAGACATTGAAACTGCTCTGTCCAATATGGTAGCCACTAGCCACCTGTTGAGCCTTTGAAATGTGGCTAGTCTAAACTGAGGTATGCTTATAAGGGAAAAATACATGTTGGATTGTGGGGACTTAGAACCAAAAAGATAAAAAATAAAAAGAATGTAAAATATCTCTTAGGTAATTTCTTTTTACCTTGATTATATGTTGAAATTATAGGAGTTAGCCAGTGCTAACAGAGAAGAAAGGCAAAGCTGAAATAAAAAGGAAACATTTATTTGAGGTCTCAGAATTGTGATTCAGAAAACACAGATTTGGGCAGCAATCCAAATAATGCCACCACCACCCACCCCCACCACCCCTACTCCAGGGAACAAAAACCAAGTTTTTTTGATAAGTTTTTCTTTTTTAAGAGAGAAGGGAGGGGGGCAGTGGGAGAAAGAGAGGGAGAATCTTTAGGAGGCTCTATGTTCAGCACAGAGCCACTGCAGGGCCACTGTGGGGCCAAAGGCAGGGCTCAAGGCAGGGCTCGATCTCACGACCCTAAGATCATGACCTGAGCTGAAATACTGTAGAAAGTTGCAGGTACTCAGGCTGAATCCTTGGAATATTTGTGGTTTGGCTCAGTTTAAAAGCTCATGGTTCTACCAGTGAGGACGTGCATAAGGCCCACCACCTTCATGGATGGCCTCCAGGTTCATTTTGAATTTATATTTTTAGATTTTATTTATTTGACAGAGAGAGAGAGAGGTTGAAACAGCATGAACAGGGTTAGGGGCAGAGGGAGAGGAAGAGAGAGAAACAGACTCCCCAATAAGTGGGGAACCCAACGTGAGACGTGGATCTCAGGGTCCTGGGATCATGACTTGAGCTGAAGGCAGGTGTTTAACTGACTGAGCCACCCAGGCGCCCCCTCCAGGCTCATTTTAAAACCCCTTGACATGCATGACCCCATTTTATTTCACCTTTCATACTAGTTAAGTAAAATATTATTATAATTCATTTCACCTTTTTTTTTTGAATGAAGCTACTAGAAAAATTGTACATTATGGGTGTGGCTTACATTATATTATTGGGAAGACTTGAGAAGTTGGCTCTTGAGTTACTGACCTCAGACCCACAGAGATCCACAGGGAGTGAGAGGTTGAAGGGATGGATCTCAGGCTCAGGGAGATGGAATGACTAAAATCACATGATAGAATTAAGACTAATGCCCAAGACTGTGTTTACAAATCAGTGTGTACTATAGTCACCATCATGGCTGCCACAGATTTTGCCACAAAGCCCAGAATTCAGGATTGTGTTATTTCTCTTCCCTTTGGTGACAGGCTACACAATAACATGATGCCATGGCTAAGAGGACGGGTACTCTGGGTGCTGAGGAATGCCCGGGGATTCTGTGGGCCTCGTGGGCAACAAGCACCTCTACCAGACCCTCAGAAGCTTGTGGCCACCTGGGAAGCCATCAGCCTGGGGAGGCAGCCAGTGCCTGAGTACTTCAACTTTGCCCATGATGTGCTGGACATGTGGAGTCAGCTGGAAAAGGTGAGGCCCGCTGTGTCCTAGTGTCCGTCTTGGGCCTCAGAGGCTGCTCTCAATTACCCCAATGTGACTCAAGGCTATAACACAGGTGGACATTTGACCTGGTAATTTTGCAAGTCCTAAAACTTAAACTGTTAGCATTTAAGCCTTAAGGGAAAAAGAATTATGACCAAGTTTCATGAGCTTTAGACACTTAGCCCAATCCCTAATGCATCTCATATTCTTGAACACAAATCACATAGTTGAGACAGTTGTGCCCACTTTGATTCTCTTCCCATCATTCTGATCAAGTGAAAGAGAAAGTTTGGTTTTGATTCTTTTCTGTTGTTAGTATTTCTCTCACTATTGTGTTCCTCCCCCTGCTTACTTTCTCTCTCTCTCTCTCTCTCTCTCTCTCTCTCTCTCTCTCTTTTGAGAGAGAGTGCGGAGGTGGAGGAGCAGAGGGAGAGCGAGAGAGAATCTTACGCAGGCTCCACACTCTGTGTGGAGTCCACAGGGGGCTCGATCTCATGACACTGAGATCAGGACCTGAGCCAAAATAAAGAGTTGGATGCTTCCTGAACTTACTTCCTTTTAAATAAGGAGAGAGCATGGCTGAGGCTCAAAGCTTTTCATAGATCACAGCAGATATGCAGGATTAAATTAAGATTATCTTGATTTCTTTGTGTGTGTCTGAGCATGTACTTCCTTCTTTAATTTTCTATTCCTTAGCTGTCTGTTGTATCTCTCGCTGTATTTTATAGTCACTTTTTATTTATGCTAAAGATGCTTTTTATTTTATAGTAGGAGAGTATAAACTATCTCAAAGCAATTTACTTATGTTAATTTTAAGAAGAGCTTGTGTAAAGAAAAATGGTGAGGAAACTAATACTAATAGTAGACTCAATAAAAGTATGCTGTTAATGGATATGGTGAAGTATGAAGGCAGCTTTGCAGTCAGCTAGAAATGGTGCACCCCTGGGACACCTGGGTGGCTCAGCGGTTGAGTGTCTGCCTTTGGCTCAGGGCGTGATCCTGGAGTACAGGGATCAAGTCCCACATCGGGCTCCCTGCATGGGGCCTGCTTCTCCCTCTGCCTCTCCGTGTCTCTCATGAATAAATAAATAAAATCTTAAAAAAATAAAAATAGAACTACCGTATGATCCCGCTATTCCACTTCTGGCTATACATGCAAAGGAAAGAAACCCACCATCCTGAAGAGCAGTCCGCACTCCTGTGCTTGTTGGGCCATTATTCATAATAGCCAAGGTCAGGGGAGAAACCTGAGTATTCACTGATGGATAAATAGATAGAGAAAATATGGCATTTACATGCAGTGGCATATTATCTCAGTCATAAACACTGAAATTCTGTCGCAATATGGGTGCCCCTGGAGGACAGCTTCTCCTTTTGCCCATGTCTGTGCCTCTCTCTCTCTCTCTGTCTCTCTCATGAATAAATAAATAAAATCTTAAAAAAAAAAAAGAAATGGTTCATCCACTTGAAATGTGACCTTGGACAAATGACCTAAGCTCTTTGGATCTCAGTTTTCTCATCTATAAATTGGAAGCCATACCATCTGCTCACAACCTAGAGTTGTTGTGAGAATAAAATAAGAAGCATATAGGAGATGGAGCTGAGACACCCCATTCCTGTCTACAAAGTCTGAGCTCTTTTTCCACACTGAGATCATTCTTAGAGAGTTTCTCATAATGATAAATACAAACAGGGTTACATCTGCAAAAATGGTGGAATAAGGGCTTTCTAAAATTTTATCCTCTATAAAAACAACAAGAATTAAAAAAAAAAACCTTGGAAAAATAACCAGAATCTACTTCTTAAAACTGGAAACTAACCAAAGGCTGGAATAGCTCAGGGAGTGTTTATTAAGCACTCATTAAAGATTTGGGTGAATCTCAGAATGCCCCTGAGATATTGCCTCATTATGCAAAAATAACATATCCCTCAAAACAATTTTGGGAAAAGTTTAAAACACATCTGATGAATTTCAACTTTCAGAAACAAGGACCACCAGAAAATATTAGTCTCAACATTTTGTATGCTGAAGTCTGCCTTTGATAAAGTTGAACTGTACATTTTTTAAACTTGATTGCCATCAAAGCAGAAATTATAAAGTTGCAAACCAATGATAACACATCCCAAATTGATCTAGACACTCAATATAATCTTTATTAAAATCCCAGTAGACTTCTTTGCAGAAATAGATGATCTTGTCCAAAAATTTATGTAGAAAGGCAAGGGACCCATAATAGCCAAAACAGTCTCTCTTTTTTTAAGATTTTTTTTAATTCATGAGAGACACAGAGAGAGGCAGAGACGTAGGCAGAGAGAGAGAAGCAGGCTCCCCGACTCCATCCCAGGGCCCCAGGATCACAACCTGAGCCAAAGGCAGATACACAACCACTGAGCCACCCAGGCATCCTACCACAACAGTCTTGATAAAGAAACAACAGGACTCACACTTCCCTATTTCAAAACCTACTACTAAGTGACAGTAATAAACTGTGTGAAAAAAAGAAAGACAGTGTGGCGCTGGTAAAAAGATAGATATGGATGAATAGGATAGAATTGAGAGTCCAGAAATAAACCCATAAGTCTATGGTTAGTTGATTTTAAACAAAGTTGCTAATAAATTCAAGGGGGAAAGAATTGTCTTTCCAACTTGTAGTGCTGGCACATATTGTATGATTCCATTCATATGAAATATCCAGAATAGCGAAATCCATAGAGAAAATGTAGATTAGTGGTTGCCAAGGGCTGGGGAAAAAGGGGGATTAGGGAGTGCCTGCTAATCTGTACCATATTTCTTTTTAGGATAATGAAAATGTTCTGGAATTAGATAGTGGCAATGATTACACCGTTTCATGAATATACCAAAAACCATTGAATTGTGCACTCCAGAATAGTGAATTTTATGGTATGAGAATTATATCTTAAAAAAAGAAGAAGACACAGAACAGTGTGAATCATATGCTACCTATTGCATTAAAAAGATGGTACAGAAAACAGAATATACTTAGCATTTCCCTAAAGAAACACTGAACAGATGTGCAAGAAACTAGTAATATTTGTTACACATTGAAGCAGGTGAAATGGGGAACAGGGTAGATGGGCACAAGATGGGAGTAAGCCTTCTCAATGCATCTTTTCATTGTTTTGAATTTGAACCCTGTGACTATAACACTATAAAAAATAAAATTAAATTTAAAAAATCAAGCAAACAAAATTCCTCAACAAATGTTTTCTATTTCTTTTCTGCCTATGCTGCTGTCTAGGCTGGGCACCGGCCCCAGATCCCTGCATTCTGGTGGGTCAATGGCATGGGAGCAGAGATCAAATGGAGCTTTGAGGAGCTGGGGAAGCAATCCAGGAAGGCAGCTAATGTGCTCCAAGGCATGTGTGGCCTTCAGCCTGGGGACAGGATGATGCTGGTGCTCCCACGGCTCCCAGAGTGGTGGCTGGTCAGTGTGGCATGTATACGGACAGGTCAGTGAGCAGGGCTGAGGCTACCAGTTGGGGTGGACACACCTGCCAGAACTTTGCAGAATCCACATGTTTTGGGAGATGCAGCAAAGTGAACCCTATGTGGGGTTTTGTTTACTTCCCCTTTGCTCCACAATCACGCACTTGACTGAGCCCAGGGGTCAGATAGTAATGTAATTGATGAAAGTGGGTCAGTGTGAGGCAATTAGAAGTCCTGGGGGCTTTACTAAACTGGACCTCACATGCCTCTTCAAACAGGGACAAGTGCTTCTCCCTCCAATCGGATGTTTCCATGTGTGAAGGAGGGCCAATGTTTCCAGCACTTTAGACTTTGTAATAGAAAACTCTGGATTTTTATGAGGAAAAAAAAAAGCTTCTTATCTTTTAATGTTGAGAACTAAATAAACTTTTAAAAAATTCTGAGTGGGACAAACCAAACATATCTTTGGCTGGTTGTAGCTTGGGAGGTGCTAGTGTGTGGAGAGTAATGCAATTACAGATAAGAGACCTTCATAATCAATCCACATTAGTTTCACTCTTAAACTTTATGGCTCTCACCACCACAGCATCTACCAGCTTCCAAGGGGAAGAAGAGGAAGACAAAATAATCAACGCAATAAGATAAGCCCCTGAGGGTTCCTCCTCCTGCTGTTATTAATGGCCAAAGCAGTGGACCATTGATCTTCCTGGGATGATTCTTCCAGCAGAGGAGCAGAGGAGGCAAAAGGACACAGTCCATAGAACTCAGAGGGCCTCTGCTGATCCTGTCTTATTGAAAGGGCTGGAGGGTTTTTTGTTTTTGTCTTTTGCTGATTTTACAAAAGCAAGAGAAGTACTTTTAATGGAGAGCTGATTCCTCCATCCTCTGGAAACTTTCCATCACTTAGAATGTTACCGACCCCCTCCCAATCCTATCCATAGAACAATCTGCCTGAAATACAGATGCTTTTACAAATAATGTTTGTAAAATACAGGGATATAAACTCACACCAAACAATTAGGTTGCTATATGAACAAGTAGAGTCAACCATTTTTTGAATGGATTGTCAAAAAAAAAAAAAAAGGAGGCAGGAACTTTCATTTTATTTTTATATATTTTTGCACAATATATAGAAATGAACACCATTCTAATGCTATAGCTAGAGGAAAAGAAACAGGCACACAGGTTTGAGGAGTTCTCCATATTCAGCCATGACATATAAGGCTTATTTAAATGAAGGCCAAGGTAAGGGAGGCCTTGGACTTTTCTTAAGGACCTACTATGTGCCATGCACTGTGTTGCGTACTTTGATAGATCAAAACTTCCTTTTGGGGTATGATTTTAATTATTTTCCCTGTTACCTAAATGTCTCCAGTTTCTCCAATCATGCAAATTCATCCATTTCTTTGATGTCCAAATAAAATAACTCAAGACGACATCACACATGACTATGTCAAGCCCAACATCCTCTCCAACATCTTAGAGGATATCCAAGGTGGATGCCCTCACATTCTCACATTCCCATGTTTTCCTGATGTGCACTGATCACCTCTCTTCCAGCCTGTGGTGTTGGACTCATTTCTCTTGCTGACAGCCCAGCTGTCCACTCTCTGACTGGGCCCCCAAAGCACACCACACACAACTCAAGGTGGGACAGACTTATTCTGGGAATCGCTAAAACAGAGAGATGAACTGAGGAAACACTGTTCAGCTCCAAAAGTGTTCAGGCTAGGGTTTAAATCCAATAAAAGTTCAGGAGATAAAGCAAAAAGTTCAGGAGATAAAGTAACGGGAACTCTGGTGTGGCTCCCATAGCATTTGGGATTGACTCCTTCTTCTGTCTACTGTCCATACTCACTGGCCATGGCAGGATAACCAGTTCCTTTAGGAGCTCTCTCTCCCCCCCCCTTTCTCTCTCTGCTCATCTGTGAAATGAGAGTGCTGGCTTCAATGGAGTGTTTACAACCTGTTCTGAGATACTCAGGTATCTTTTCAGGTGTCTGATTAAAATTTGTCCCTGCTTTCTGCTTCCTCATCCCTTCCCCTTGGGAAGAGACAGACTCAGCTACCTTCAGAATGGCTTTGGTTGAACTTATAGGAGTCTGGAGCTCCCACCTACTAAACCTGCCCTCCCACCACCCACCCCAAGAGATCCACCCTCAACACTAGGATTTGTTGTAGCTTTTTGTTTGCAGGCATGGAAAATCATTGGGCTAGGTTATCTCTAAGGCAGTATAATATAACGTTCAAGATCATGGACTCCTAGGTTTACTACCTCCTGGATTCACTATCCCAGCTCTATAATAACGTGTTAGCCACGTGATCTTGGGCAAGTTATTCCATTTAATTAAGGTATAAGGGTCTGAGTCTTAGTTATTGTTATTTAATCTGCAAAATGCATAATAGCACCTACTCTCCAGGGTTGTGAGAATTAAATGAAATAATGCATATATAGTTCTTAGAACATGTAAGTGTTCCATAAACATATTCTGGATTTCATTATTATCATTATTGTTACCTTTCCCAGTTCAAGCATTCCAACCCTTACTAGTCCCTTCCTGTTCCTATCTCTTGGGGCTATCTGGTCTGGACCTCTTCGCAGGGATCTTCCCCAGCTGCCCAATCAATATCCCCTTCTCTGTGTGGTACCAGGGGCTGTTATGATTCCGGGTGTCTCTCAGCTGACGGAGAAGGACCTCAAATATCGGCTGCAGGCATCCAGAGCCAAGTCCATTATCACTAGTGACTCTCTGGCTCCGCGGGTGGATGCCATTAGTGCTGACTGTCCCTCCCTCCAGTCCAAGCTACTGGTGTCCAACAGCAGTCGGCCAGGCTGGATGAACTTCAGGGAACTCCTTCGGTAAGTTGGGGTTCTCTAGAGAACAGGATAAAGATAAGGCCAAGGTTTTTCTCCTTTAAGTACTAGGAGACGGAATACAGTGCTGATGATACAGGAAGAAAGTGAACCAGAAAGGAGCACTCACTGTGGAGGCCACATGGGCTAAGACAAAATCCTGGTGATCACCTTAAGATCCTTCAAAGTCACTTGCTTAGGCAGTACTAGAATTGTCATTAGCCTTTCTGGGTGTCATTTGCTTCTGCACTGGTGGTAGTGGTTACAGAGCTATTCACCAGAGTAAACAAGATAACCCATACGATGCATTTAGGACATAGTAGGTGATCAATTAGTAATATAATAATAGCTACCATGCATTGAGTGCTTAGTGTATACTAGGCAAGCATTTACCTACATTTCATTCATACACCAAAGATGTAAGGAACATCTGTTTTGTGATAATTATTGTGTTTAAGTGAGTTACAGCATCATTTTTGAACCTCCATTTCCTTATTTACAAAGGGTTCTAATGATAGTACCTACCCCAGGAGGTCATTGTAGGACTCAGGTATGCAAGCTGGAGCTTCCAGCACAGTATAAAAGTATGTATTTTTAAGGATTTTATTTATCTATTTGAGAGAGAGAGTATGAGAAAGAGCAGGAACGGGATGAGAGGCAGAAGGAGAAGCATACTCCCCACTGAGCAGGGAGCCTGACAGGGGGCTCCATCCCTGGATTCCAGGATCATGACCTGAGCGGAAGGCAGATGCTTAACCGACTGAGCCACCCAGGCGCCCCTCATTTAACATTTATTAAAATGGTGGTCAATATTGTTGTTATAAATATTACTGTTGTTAGGACTAATTTTTACTACTTATAATATTACCTAAAATTTTTATATTTTACAGTGAGGCATCAACAGAGCACAACTGTGTGAGGACAAAGAGTCAAAACCCTATGGCTATCTACTTTACAAGTGGCACTACTGGAGCTCCCAAGATGGTCGAGCACTCCCAGGCTAGCTATGGACTGGGTTTTGTGGCCAGTGGAAGGTACCAGGGAAAGTTCATTTGCTGGGTCCAAGGAACAGAAAAGAGGGAGTGAGCTGGAGGAATATGAGTAAGAGGCATAGTGACAAGAGAGCTAACAGTGGCAAATTGGGTAGAATCTGAAGGCTTTTGGCTTACTTTAACTTTGAGCAAAGTGAGAAGCCATCAGAGGATTTTGTTTTCATTTTTGAATTGTGGTAAAGATACTTAACATAAAATTTACCATTTTAACCATTTTTTAAGTATAGACTTCAATGTCATTAAGGACATTCACATTGTTGTGCAATCATCCCCACCATCTATCTCTGGAACTTCTCCATTCTGCAAATATGAATTCACATTACACAAGACATGTTACACAATAATTCTCTATACCCTCTTCCCTCTGCTCCGACAACCACCATTCTACTTTCTATCTCTATGAGTTTGACTTCTCTGGAAACTGCTTGTAAGTAATCATACAGTATTTTTCCTTTCATGTCTAACTCATTGCATTTGGCATAACGTCCACAAGTTTCATCCATGTTGTAGCATGTGTCAGAATTTCCTTCCTTATTAAGGCTCAATAATATTCTGATATATATAACATCCCAATGTTGCTTATCCAGTCACCCATGGATGGACACAGGTTGCTTCCCAACTTTTTGGCTGTTGTGACTAGTGCTGCTTTTAACATGGGTACATAGCATCTATTCAAAACTCTGCCTTTAATTCCTTGGGGTCTATACCCTGAAGTGGAATTGCTGAATGATATAGTGATTCTATGTTTAATTTTCTGAGGAACATTGGAGTATTCTGAACAGAAGAGTGATGTGGATCTGATTTGTTTTTTTAAAGGATCTCTCAGGAGTTTGGGTTGAGAATAAACCATAAGAGGGACAAGGGGTGAAGCAGAGGTCCACTTCAGAGACCAGTGCATAAAGAGGCAAAAGTAGAGGCTTTCCAGAGGGAGTGAGAAGAACTAAGATTCTGAATGTATTTTGAACATAAGCCTAATAAGATTACTTGACAGGTTTGACATGAAGTGAGAGAGATGAGTCAGGGATGATGCCAAGTTTTATGGCCTAGCAACCAGAAGCATTAACTGATAGTGGGAAGACTAGGATGAGCTGTCTGATGGGAGGAACATGAGCAGTCTGTTTTTAGCATTCTAAGTTTGAGATGCTTAGTAGACATCTCCATATCCAGAGTTAAGTATGGAGACACTGAGGATACATGTGTAGAGTCAGTAGGAAAGATTCATGCTGGAATTATCAAGAAAGTGGTACTTACTGCCTTGAGATTGGATGAGATCAGCAAAGAGTAATGAACACTGAGAATGTCAGTTCATTGTCAGTGAATGAGCACCAAATGTCTGAGGCCTTTCCGCAATGAAGGGATAAGCAAGGAAAACTCAGAGGAGACTAAGAAGGATCACTTGCCATCAGGGAAATACAAATCAAAACCACAATGAGATACCACCTCACACCAGTGAGAATGAGGAAAATTAACAAGGCAGGAAACCACAAATGTTGGAGAGGATGCGGAGAAAAGGGAACCCTCTTACACTGTTGGTGGGAATGTGAACTGGTGCAGCCACTCTGGAAAACTGTGTGGAGGTTCCTCAAAGAGTTAAAAATAGATCTGCCCTACGACCCGGCAATTGCACTGCTGGGGATTTACCCCAAAGATACAGATGCAATGAAATGCCGGGACACCTGCACCCCGATGTTTCTAGCAGCCATGTCCACAATAGCCAAACTGTGGAATGAGCCTCGGTGTCCATCGAAAGATGAATGGATAAAGAAGATGTGGTCTATGTACACAATGGAATATTACTCAGCCATTAGAAATGACAAATACCCACCATTTGCTTCAACGTGGATGGAACTGGAGGGAATTATGCTGAGTGAAATAAGTCAGTCGGAGAAGGACAAACATTATATGGTCTCCTTCATTTGGGGAATATAAATAATAGTGAAAGGGAATAGAGGGGAAGGGAGAAGAAATGAGTAGGAAATATCAGAAAGGGAGACAGAACATGGGAGACTCCTAACTCTGGGAAATGAACTAGGGGTGGTGGAAGGGGAGGAGGGCAGGGGGTGGGGGTGACTAGTTGGTGGGCACTGAGCGGGGCACTTGACAGGATGAGCACTGGGTGTTATTCTGTATATTGGCAAATTGAACACCAATAAAAAATAAATTTATTATTAAAAATAAATAAAAAATAAATAAATAAATAAATAAATAAATAAATAAATAAATAAATAAATAAATAAGGAGCAGCCATTGAGTAGGTTGAGGACCAGGAGACCATGTATTCCAGAATCAAGTGCTGAACATGATCACTTTTCTTTGCTTGCAGGCACTGCTTTCCCTTCTGGGTTGTGCTTCCTTCTCTGCCTCCCCTGTGTAGCTCCTATGCATCATTTGCGTCTCACTCAAGTCTCACCTCTCTGGGGAAACATTTCTCAGATTCCATCTCCATCCTTTATCTGGGTTAGGTGCCCATTCTCTGTAATTTCATAAGGCTCTGTGTTTAACTCTATGAAAGCTTGCTCTACAGGGGCCTCCTGGAGGAACCTATCATCCCTCAAAGCAAGACTAATCATTCTTTCCTACACGCTAATGCCAAGTCCTGAGTAAGTGTTAAAGAAAATGCCCTCATCACATTGTACTGAGATTGTGTTCCCTTATATATCACTCCACTAGACAGTGAGCTCTTGAAGACATGGGATCTGTCTTTTTAATTCTATATCCTTCATCTAGGGAATAAATACATAGAATATACTCAATAAAAGCTTGTTGAGACAAAGATTGACTTTATGGTTCTTGTACAGATTTTATAACTATAAGTGAGTATCCACTGTGGGCAAGGCTCCACATAAGGTTACATGGATAATATAATCCTTTTTAAAGGTAGAATCATTGCTGAGAGTTCTGACTTTCTTTAATTTTTGGCAGGCAGTGGGTGGATTTGACCATATCGGACATCTTCTGGAACACATCTGACACTGGCTGGGTAAAGGCAGCTTGGACCCTCTTCTCTGCCTGGTCTAATGGATCTTGTATTTTTGTACATGAGCTGCCCCGAGTTGATGTCAAGGTTATTCTGAATGTAAGGAACAAAAACATGACTTATGAGTTGCATGTAAATGAGTGTAATATAGGTTTTGAATTTGCAGGAGAAAAGGCATGAATAAGTGACAATAAGGCTTCTTTGGTGGCCTCCTTCCATATCTGATTTCTCATTTGCCTATCTTCAATTATTGCCTATCCTCTAACTAGATCCCTAGTCATAAGACCATTTCATGTCTCTAAACATTTGCATATTCTATTTTATCTGCATTAGGTGGCTCTCCCTCCATCACCTTCTTCTTTATGCTCCTGTTAAAACCCTAATTATTTCTCCAACACTTTGGGAAAAATCATAGTCTACTTCTCAATTCCATGTGCTACCATCCCTGGGGCTTAGTGTGTTTTATCCAACACTGGAGTCCTGGTGACTCCGGCACAACCTCCCAGGATTTTCTCATAATTATTGAGCCAGTAAAGACATGGGGCACCTTTCTTCTGCCCTCCACATTCTAATTGCCATTCCTTAAAACATCTGAGGCACCATCTGCCTGTGCCCTTTGCATGGAGGTAAGCTGTCACCTGGTGGCTAATAGCATAGGCTGTACCATCAGTCAGACCTGGTTTCTGATCCTGCATCTTCCATTTGCTAGCTGTGTGTCCTTGGGGAAGTCACTGAATTTCCCTGAGCCTCAATTTCCTCATTATCATCTGTAAGAAGAAAGGGATAATTCTATGTTCCATGGAGAATGAAACTATACTAGGCATAGGGCCCAGCACATATTGATTATTATTGCCACGGTCAAGCTCACCATCATCATTATTCACTACGGGCTTGATCAGCCAATGTGTGCCTTGTCCCTCTACTGCCCATAGCCCTTACTTACATAGTGTTAGTTATCTACTGTAGTGAGTTACCCCAAAACTTAGCAGCTTAAAACAAACATTTTTAATCTCAGTTTCTGGTGGTCAGGAGTCTGGGAGAAGCCTAACAGCTAGTTCTGAATCATGAGATTTCAGCCCGGTATATCCATGTTTAGAGCAGCATTATGCCTCATGGCCCAAAGGTGTGGAAGCAATGCAAGTCCCATGGGCAGATAAACAAATAAACAAAATATGATACATACATACAATGGAATGTTATTCAGCCTTTAAAAAGAAGAAATGGCACATGCTATATCATGGATGAATCTTGAAGACATTACATTAAGTGAACCAAAACAGCCACAAAAGGGCAGATACTATATAGTTCACTATATGATGTATCTAGATTGGTTAAAATAATAGAGACAGACAGTAGAATGGTCAGGAGCTGAGGGAAAGAGGAAATGGGGTGTCAGCATGTAATGAGCACAGAGTTTCATTTTGGGAAGATTTTTTAAAGTTCTGGAGATGGATACTGGTGATGGTAACCATTCAATGATCACAACAATGTAAATATATTTAATACCATTAGACTGTACATTTTTAAATGGTTAAAATGGTAAATTTTATGTTCTGTGTATTTTTTGTAGGATTTTATTTATTTACTCATGAGAGACACAGAGAGGGAGAGACATAGGTAGAGGGAGAAGTGGGCTTCCTGCGGGGAGCCTGATGCAGGACTTGATCCCAGGACGCTGAAATCACGACCTGAGCCAAAGTTGATGCTCAACCACTGAGCCACCCAGGTACCCCTGTGTGGTGTGTGTTTTACCATAATAATAAAAAGAAAGATGCCTGTCAAGATCACAATTATCTTAAGGCTTGACTGGGACTACAGAATATTTTAAAAACCCACTCGTGATTTTTAAAAGAATTCGTTTCTCATGGACTATTGGCCAAGGGTTTCAGTTTTTTGCTATATACATTCAAGTATATTCACATCATGGTGGCCTCTTTTCCCCAGAGCAAGTGACTCAAGATAGGGAGAGAGAGGGACAAAACAGAAGACAGAAGCTCTATCTTTATATAACCTTTATATAACCTTTATTTTAATAAATTAATTTTTATTGGTGTTCAATTTACCAACATACAGAATAACACCCAGTGCTCATCCCGTCAAGTGTCCCCCAGAGTGCCCGTCACCCATTCACCCCCACCCCCCGCCCTCCTCCCCCTCCACCACCCCTAGTTCATTTCCTAGAGTTAGAAGTCTTTATGTTCTGTGTCCCTTTCTGATATTTCCCACACATTTCTTCTCCCTTCCCTTATATTCCCTTTCACTATTATTCATATTCCCCAAATGAATGAGAACATACAGTTTGTCCTTCTCCGATTGACTTACTTCACTCAGCATAATACCCTCCAGTTCCATCCACGTTGAAGCAAATGGTGGGTATTTGTCATTTCTAATGGCTGAGTAATATTCCATTGTATGCATAAACCACATCTTCTTTATCCATTCATCTTTCGATGGGCACCGAGGCTCCTTCCACAGTTTGGCTATTGTGGGCATGGCTGCTAGAAACATCGGGGTGCAGGTGTCCCAGCGTTTCATTGCATCTGAATCTTTGGGGTAAATCCCTAACAGTGCAATTGCTGGGTCGTAGGGCAGGTCTATTTTTAATTCTTTGAGGAACCTCCACACAGTTTTCCAGAGTGGCTGCACCAGTTCACATTCCCACCAACAGTGTAAGAGGCTTCCCTTTTCTCCGCATCCTCTCCAACATTTGTTGTTTCCTGCCTTGTTAATTTTCCCCATTCTCACTGGTGTGAGGTGGTATCTCATTGTGGTTTTGATTTGTAT
Source organism: Nyctereutes procyonoides (assembly GCF_905146905.1). Classification (NCBI taxonomy): domain Eukaryota; kingdom Metazoa; phylum Chordata; class Mammalia; order Carnivora; family Canidae; genus Nyctereutes; species Nyctereutes procyonoides. Next base: position 52,873,291 of record NW_026575126.1, read on the forward strand.
TTCCCTGATGGCAAGTGATGCAGAGCATTTTCTCATGTGCATGTTGGCCATGTCTATGTCTTCGTCTGTGAGATTTCTCTTCATGTCTTTTGCCCATTTCATGATTGGATTGTTTCTTTGCTGTTGAGTTTAATAAGTTCTTTATAGATTTTGGAAACTAGCCCTTTATCTGATATGTTATTTGCAAATATCTTCTCCCATTCTGTAGGTTGTCTTTGAGTTTTGTTGACTGTATCCTTTGCTGTGCAAAAGCTTCTTATCTTGATGAAGTCCCAATAGTTCATTTTTGCTTTTGTTTCTTTTGCTTTCGTGGATGTATCTTGCAAGAAGTTACTGTGGCCAAGTTCAAAAAGGGTGTTGCCTGTGTTCTCCTCTAGGATTTTGATGGAATCTTGTCTCACATTTAGATCTTTCATCCATTTTGAGTTTATCTTTGTGTATGGTGCAAGAGAGTGGTCTAGTTTCATTCTTCTGCATGTGGATGTCCAATGTTCCCAGCACCATTTATTGAAGAGACTGTCTTTCTTCCAGTGGATCGTCTTTCCTCCTTTATCGAATATTAGTTGACCATAAAGTTCAGGGTCCACTTCTGGGTTCTCTATTCTGTTCCATTGATCTATGTGTCTGTTTTTGTGCCAGTACCACACTGTCTTGATGACCACAGCTTTGTAGTACAACCTGAAATCTGGCATTGTGATGCCCCCAGATATGGTTTTCTTTTTTAAAATTCCCCTGGCTCTTCGGGGTCTTTTCTGATTCCACAGAAATCTTAAAATAATTTATTCTAAGTCTCTGAAGAAAGTCCATGGTATTTTGATAGGGATTGCATTAAACGTGTAAATTGCCCTGGGCAACATTGACATTTTCACAATATTAATTCTGCCAATCCATGAGCATGGAATATTTTTCCATCTCTTTGTGTCTTCCTCAATTTCTTTCAGAAGTGTTCTATAGTTTTTAGGGTATAGATCCTTTACCTCTTTGGTTAGGTTTATTCCTAGGTATCTTATGCTTTTGGGTGCAATTGTAAATGGGATTGACTCCTTAATTTCTCTTTCTTCAGTCTCAGTGTATAGGAATGCCATTGATTTCTGGGCATTGATTTTGTATCCTGCCACGCTACCAAATTGCTGTATGAGTTCTAGCAATCTTGGGGTGGAGGCTTTTGGGTTTTCTATGTAGAGTATCATGTCATCGGCGAAGAGGCAGAGTTTGACTTCTTCTTTGCCAATTTGAATGCCTTTAATGTCTTTTTGTTGTCTGATTGCTGAGGCTAGGACTTCCAATACTATGTTGAATAGCAGTGGTGAGAGTTGACATCCCTGTCTTGTTCCTGATCTTAGGGGAAAGGCTCCCAGTGCTTCCCCATTGAGAATGATATTTGCTGTGGGCTTTTCGTAGATGGCTTTTAAGATGTCGAGGAAAGTTCCCTCTATCCCTACACTCTGAAGAGTTTTGATCAGGAATGGATGCTGTATTTTGTCAAATGCTTTCTCTGCATCTAATGAGAGGATCATATGGTTCTTGCTTTTTCTCTTGCTGATATGATGAATCACATTGATTGTTTTACGAGTGTTGAACCAGCCTTGTGTCCCGGGGATAAATCCTACTTGGTCATGGTGAATAATTTTCTTAATGTGTTGTTCGATCCTATTGGCTAGTATCTTGTTGAGCATTTTTGCATCCATGTTCATCAGGGATATTGGTCTGTAATTCTCCTTTTTGGTGGGGTCTTTGTCTGGTTTTGGAATTAAGGTGATGCTGGCCTCATAGAATGAATTTGGAAGTACTCCATCTCTTTCTATCTTTCCAAACAGCTTTAGTAGAATAGGTATGATTTCTTCTTTAAACGTTTGATAGAATTCCCCTGGGAAGCCATCTGGCCCTGGACTCTTGTGTCTTGGGAGGTTTTTGATGACTTCTTCAATTTCCTCCCTGGTTATTGGCCTGTTCAGGTTTTCTATTTCTTCCTGCTCCAGTTTTGGTAGTTTGTGGCTTTCCAGGAATGCGTCCATTTCTTCTAGATTGCCTAATTTATTGGCATAGAGCTGTTCATAATATGTTTTTAAAATCGTTTGTATTTCCTTGGTGTTGGTAGTGATCTCTCCTTTCTCATTCATGATTTTATTAATTTGAGTCTTCTCTCTCTTCTTTTTAATAAGGTTGGCTAATGGTTTATCTATCTTATTAATTCTTTCAAAGAACCAACTCCTGGTTCTATTGATCTGTTCCACAGTTGTTCTGGTCTCTATTTCGTTGAGTTCTGCTCGAATTTTAATTAACTCTCTTCTTCTGCTGGGTGTCGGGTCGATTTGCTGCTTCTTCTCTAGCTCCTTTATGTGTAAGGTTAGCTTTTGTATTTGAGTTCTTTCCAGTTTTTGAATGGATGCTTGTATTGCGATGTATTTCCCCCTCAGGACTGCTTTTGCTGCATCCCAAAGATTTTGAACAGTTGTATCTTCATTCTCATTAGTTTCCATGAATCTTTTTAATTCTTCCTTAATTTCCTGGTTGACCCTTTTATCTTTTAGCAGGATGGTCCTCAACCTCCACGTGTTTGAGGTCCTTCCAAACTTCTTCTTGTGATTGAGTTCTAATTTCAAGGTGTTATGGTCTGAGAATATGCAGGGGACGATCCCAATCTTTTGGTATCGGTTCAGACCCGATTTGTGACCCAGTATGTGGTCTATTCTGGAGAAAGTTCCATGTGCACATGAGAAGAATGTGTATTCAGTTGAGTTTGGATGTAAAGTTCTGTAGATATCTGTGAAATCTATCTGGTCCAGTGTATCATTTAAAGCTCTCGTTTCTTTGGAGATGTTGTGCTTAGAAGACCTGTCGAGGGTAGAAAGAGCTAGATTGAAGTCACCAAGTATAAGTGTATTATTATCTAAGTATTTCTTCACTTTGGTTAATAGTTCGTTTAAGTATTTGGCAGCTCCCACATTCGGGGCATATATATTGAGGATTGTTAAGTCCTCTTGTTGGATAGATCCTTTAAGTATGATATAGTGTCCCTCTTTGTCTCTCACTACTGTCTTCGGGGTAAATTTTAGTTTATCTGATATAAGGATGGCTACCCCTGTTTTCTTTTGAGAACCATTTGAATGGTAAATGGTTCTGCAACCTTTTATTTTCAGGCTGTAGGTGTCCTTCTGTCTAAAATGAGTCTCTTGTAGACAGCAAATAGATGGGTCCTGCTTTTTTATCCAGTCTGAAACCCTGCGCCTTTTGATGGGGTCATTAAGCCCGTTCACGTTCAGAGTTACTACTGACAGATATGAGTTTAGTGTCATCATGATATCTATTTAGTACTTGTTTTTGTGGATTGTTCCACTGAACTTCTTCTTAAAGGGGAATTTTAAGAGTCCTCCTTAAAATTTCTTGCAGAGCTGGTTTGGAGGTCACATATTCTTTCAGTTCCTGCCTGTCTTGGAAGCTCTTTATCTCTCCTTCCATTTTGAATGAGAGCCTTGCTGGATAAAGTATTCTTGGTTGCATGTTCTTCTCATTTAGGACCCTGATTATATGCTGCCAGCCCTTTCTGGCCTGCCACGTCTCTGTGGAGAGGTCTGCTGTTACCCTAATATTCCTCCCCATGAAAGTCAGGGACTTCTTGTCTCTTGCTGCTTTAAGGATCTTCTCTTTATCTTTGGAATTTGCAAGCTTCACTATTAGATGTCGAGGTGTTCAACGGTTTTTATTGATTTTAGGGGGGGATTTCTCTATTTCCTGGATCTGAATGCCTGTTTCCCTTCCCAGATTGGGAAAGTTTTCAGCTAGGATTTGTTCAAATACATATTCTGGCCCTCTGTCCCTTTCGGTGCCCTCAGGAACCCCAATTAAACGTAGGTTTTTCTTCCTTAGACTGTCATTTATTTGCCTTAATCTGTCTTCATGGTCCCTTAATTGACTGTCTCTTTTTTCCTCAGTTTCCCTCTTTGCCATTAACTTGTCTTCTATGTCACTCACTCGTTCTTCCACCTCGTTAACCCTCGTCGTTAGGACTTCTAGTTTGCATTGCATCTCATTCAACTGATTTTTAATTTCTGCCTGATTGGATCTAAATTCTGCAGTCATGAAGTCTCGTGAGTCCTTAATGCTTTTTTCTAGAGCCACCAGTAGCTGTATAATAGTGCTTCTGAATTGGCTTTCTGACATTGAATTGTAATCCAGATTTTGTAACTCTGTGGGAGAGAGGGCTGTTTCTGATTCTTTCTTTTGAGGTGAGGTTTTCCTTCTAGTCATTTTGCTCAGTGCAGAGTGGCCAAAAACAAGTTGTATTGGGAAAAGGAGAGAAAGAGAGAGAAGGAAAGAAAAGAGAAAGAGAAAAAAGAAAAAGAAAAAAAAAGGAAAAAAGAGAAGAAAAAGAGAAATAAAGAGAAAGAAAGGTGAAAAAAAGGGGGGGTGGGGGAAGCAATCAGAAATCAAAAAGAAAAGAAAAAAGAAAAAAAGAACAAAAAAAAAAACCACGGAGGAGTATCTTCTGAATCTGTAGACTTTAAGTCCCTTGACTTCCCCTGGAACTGGTCCGTCAAGCTGGTCTTCTGGGGGAGGGGCCTGTTGTGTTGATTTTCAGGTGTTAGCGCTTGGGGGAGCTGCTCTGCCCCTGCCTGCTGCAAGGCTCAGCGGGGGTTGTTTACCCCGTGAGGCCCCAGGAGGAACAGCCACAGTTGCTATGTTGCTATGGCAACTCTGGAAGCCTGGATTCAGCCTCGCAGGAACTACGGGGCTCTCAGTCTGCACGGCCTGGAGGCTCCGGGGCGGGGCCGCTGATCTGCTCAGCTCAGGGCAGGAGTGTCCTTGCTGTCCTGGGCCCTCCCGGCCTCTGCCTGTCCCGGGGGAGGCCGGATCCTGGGCTGTGTCCCGGCGCCCTGTGCTCCGGGGCCTGCGCTGTTGGATTTGCGCTCCCGCCCCGCAGCCCCCTCCGCGGAGCCGCCGCCCGAGTCCCTCCGAGCTGCTCCGGGTCCCGCCGTGCGCGCTGCAGCCCTTAGGGAGCTCGGCGCACTCTCCCGGGGGCGCAGGTGTCTGTTAGTGTCCCAGGGAGCCCGAGGCCATCCCCGCCCTCCTGGGTCCTGCTCCAACTCCCTGCGGGCCCCTTTCCGCCCGGGAAGGTTGGTGCAGCTCCTGCTTCTCCGGGACGGGGCTCTCCTGTCCTGGGGACACTCGCCCCTGCCTCAGCCCGGCTCCTCGCGGGGCCCCTCCCCCTCGGAGGCCTTTTGTTTCTTTATTTCTTTTTCCCCGACTTCCTACCTTGATAGAAGCGCGAACTCTTCTCACTGTAGCGTTCCAGGTGGTCTCTCTTTATTTTTTTTTTTAACTTTTATTTATTTATGATAGGCACACAGTGAGAGAGAGAGGCAGAGACACAGGCAGAGGGAGAAGCAGGCTCCATGCACCGGGAGCCCAATGTGGGATTCGATCCCGGGTCTCCAGGATCGCGCCCTGGGCCAAAGGCAGGCGCTAAACCGCTGCGCCACCCAGGGATCCCGGTGGTCTCTCTTTAAATCTCAGGCCGAATTCGTAGATTTTCAGGATGATTTGAAGGTTATCTAGGTAATTTTTTGGGGACAGGTGATTTGGGGACCCTACTCTTCCGCCATCTTGCCCCTCCTCCCCTTTATATAAACTTTATATAATCTTGAAAGTGGCATCTGTCACCTCTGAGGTATGCTATTGGTCACACAGACCAAACTTGGTTCAATATGGGAATGGATCCCACAAGAATGCAAATATCAGGAAATGACATCATTCAGGGCCATCTTGGAGACTGGATGCCACACACAGTTTTTACCTTTTCTCTGTTAATGAGAATATGAAGACCCAGTTCACCCATCTTCACAAAGTCCCACCCCAGTACCTCGAAGAAGATCTTCTACCCTTTGTTTTTGTTTAGACTCTCTCCAGGTTCCCGATTACCACCTTCTGTTGTGTTCCTACCATCTTCCGGCTGCTGGTACAAGAGGATCTGACCAGGTACAGCCCATCTGTTGGTGATTTGGGGACCTAATATGTAAATATACAGCAGTATATATACACATTGAGACTCACCCTCTCATATCAACTCTGTCTCAGTCTCTCTCTCTCTCTCTCTCTCTTTCTCTCTTTCTGTGTGTATATACACACATCTGTGATTCTTTATGTATAGAATACATATTTGGAATATAGATATATCTGTGTTTCTCTATCACACACACACACACACACATACACACACACATTCAACCATACACATATACATCTATATCCTTTGCATATGCCTCACAAAAATAAACTGCACCACCACCCCCTGCCCAGGAATTTCCATTCAGATGGAATTGGATAGATTTAAGATAGTCTGAAATTTAGCACTTGAAGTAGACTGTCTACCCATAGGCCATTCTCTCAGCAGTATGTCGGCTACTTCTGTGAGGCTGGAGAAATTGTTGGCCACCTTTGTAATGGGATTTGTGGTCAGAGCCTTAGGTCTGGTGGGACTAGCAAGCCTACCACAATAGATGTTCCATCCTTCAGCCGAAGACTAACTCCATTCAGCCATGCTGAGTGAATGCCATTGGGCATCCCACAGAAGACAACAAGACACTGTGTGTGCATGGCTCCAATCCAGGGTGAATCCAAAGCAACATCTGCTAGCAGGAAAAGTGTAGTTGCTGGAGTGTTTGGAGACCTGTGACCCTTCAGTAACTTCCTGACTCTGATCTTTGTCTATTCTATTCTATTCTATTCTATTATCTATTCTCTCCTCTCATTCCATGTATCTGTCCATGAAGCACCTAAGAGAGAGTTCTTACATGATTCTCCTGGTGAATTCTTCTCTAGTGTAAGAATTTATCTCATTCATTGATCTGTTGTGTATACCTCACACATATTCAACCATACACATATACATCTATATCCTTTTCAGATGCCTCACAAAAATGAACTCATGATTTTAACAGCAAGCAGACTGAATAATTTGCTCAAAAACAATTTGGCTGAAAGGCATTAGGTAACACTAATTAATAGTCAAACCAAGTTTATCCAAAGGGAAAAAAAAATGGTTGAAATATATTTGCAACCACCCATTTTTTACATTTTGGGTAATTTGTTGCATAGAGGAGTAGTTTACAACATATTTAATATCTATAGGAATTTTTGGCCTATTCATCAGAATTGTCAGATTTCTAGAGGGCTACTTTTTACATTTTAATTTGTAATCAATTTATCTTTTTTTATAAGATTTTATTTATTCATGAGAGGCACACAGAGAGAGGGAGAGAGGCAGAGACACAGGCAGAGGGAGAAGCAGGCTCCATGCAGGGAGCCTGACGTGGGACTTGATCTTCAGGATCACGCCTTGGACTGAAGGCAGCGCTAAACTGCTGAGCCACCAGGGCTGCCCTCAATTTATCTTTTTTAAACAGGTAGCTGTCCTAACCAATTGATTAGGAGTTTGTTTTCAACCAAGTTATTTTGGCCAATTTACCTGGAATTCACTACGTTATGCCAAAACCTACTCTGTGATGTTTTGATTTTATTTCAAAATCAATAGGATTGATTTTTTTAAAAAATTTATCTGCCCATGAGGAATATGCCTGCAAAGCCAGAGGACAGGGCACTTGGAACAGATTATAGAACCTGGACTTTAGCCTCCAATGGCTTTAGATGTTTAGACCTGAGCAACAGTGCTGGAGGGTGGGGTGGGGGATGGAGAGATCCTGACCAGGTGACCTTGTCTTCCAATGGAGAAAGGTACCAATTTCAGAGCCTGAGACACTGTGTGACAGGAGGAGAGGCACTGAATCCTGATGTGAGAGAGAAGTGGAAGAGCCAGGTGGGCCTGGAGCTGCATGAAGGCTATGGCCAGTCTGAAACAGTGAGTGCTACTGGGTCCCGGGTCCCTGCCACAGGTCACCTCCACCTGAGCCCTCAGCCACTTGGTGGAGATGGCCGGCCCACAGAGCTTCTTGCCTTCCCGGCTGTGACACCTGTCAGGGACTACCCTGCCCCCTGGGAAAAACTGATAACAAAATCCTATCAGCTTTTCTCCTTTTTGGTTTAAAGATAAAGTGATTTCACTAAGATACCATAGCCAGAAAACCAACTCTTAGGGCCACGGGTGCTGCTTATCTCCACCAGAACAGCCTGTATCTGTCTCTGGTCAGAGCAAAAGATCTTACACAGTATTCCCCACAGCCATCTGGGCAGCAGAAATTTGGTGGTCAACCAAGTCTTTTGGCTTAGCAACACATTAGGTTCTTTATGTGTCAGTGTCCAGTAGGGTATTCAATAAATGTTTGTTGACTATGGAAAGAAGGAAGAAGACAGCAAGAGAGGATAGCAGAGGAGAGAGGGATGGAGAGGAGAGGTAGAAGGCAGAGTAAGAGAAAAGGCAGGCACCAGGAAGGAGGCTACGGGGATATGTCTCCACCTTACCGGATCTGCTTTCTCTCCAGGTTTTAATCTGTGCCAATCTAAAAGGCATGAAAATCAAGGCTGGATCCATGGGGAAAGCATTCCCACCTTATGATGTGCAGGTAGGCAGCCTGCCCCAACTGCTGTTGAGGCTCAGTTTAAAGAGGAGAACAAAGTGCATGTCCTAGGTTAGCAACAGCAGGCTCAGCTGGTGGAGTGGTCTGGCTGTGTAGATATCCAGACATGGCCCTATGATCTCCCTGCCAGGTCGTGGATGATGAGGGCAACATCCTGCCTCCAGGAGAACAAGGGAATATTGCTGTCCGAGTCAAGCCCACCCAGCCCTTCTGTTTCTTCAGTTGCTATTTGGTAAGTGGAAGGAATGGCCATTTTCACAGTGATTTCTGTGTGATGAGCATTGCCTTCTGCAATTTATAAATACTTCTTTGTTTAACCCTTGTAATTACTGCATGAGTTAGGTTGGCACTGTTGTGCCCAAGATCGTGAATCCGAGAAACCGCCAAGGAGCCGACACCGATGCAAACACACGAGGGTTTATTTACAAGCTCGAGCCTGGGTCCAAGTATACCTGACACAGCGGAGCAGGGACTTGGACCCCGAGACTAAGAGGCTTAGCAACTTTATAGGGGCCAGTGGCCAATGGGATACGCAGAAAGTTGCACAGTCATGCTGACCCAGCACTATTATTGATAAGGTGCTATAATCGATAAGGAAGGGAGAAAGATTGACTTATCCAATGTCAAGCAAGTAGTATGTGCAGGACATGGATTTAAGCATGGGTATGTCTGAGAGTGCAAATTTATAATGTAGGGGTCAGCCCATCGTTTTAATGATGGGAAAAATGCAGCTCAGAGAAGAGAAGGGACTTCACAAAAGTTAAATGCAATTTGTATCAGAGTCTAGTTTTCAGAATTCTTTTTTGTCTTGAGTCTTGTGTGGAGAGGGGTCTGCTGGGAGGGCTTGTGTCCAAAGGATTCTAGTCTAAGTTTCTGTGATTATCCAGTAATGACCTCTCCCTTGGGCCCACTTTGGCTGGTGTTTGCTGTAGACTTTCTTTCTGGCAGACTCCTCTCTATAAAGCTCTACTGACCTGGTTTTGGTTGCACATTATAAATACCTTGGAAGCTTCAAAATATGATGGATACTAAAGTTCTGCCTGATGAGATCAACCTTCCTAATGATGTGGATCAGTTCCTCTGGTGATTCAAAAGTACAGCCAAGGTTGAGAACCATGGTTTTATTAGGAACTCCATCTGTTGTGCATATGATGCCATCAATCAGCTATAACACTGGAAGGAACAGATAAAAATCAGTCCATTTGTTTTTAGAATGATGGATATGTATTTTAGTGGCTTTTCTGTGACTACAAGAGAGATAGTCTTTCATGGTATTTCATTTAAAGTCACAAAAGCTTACCTACCAGAAAAAGCCAAAAACAAAAACCAAACCCAAACAACAACATAGTAATACACCAAGAAGAGATCATTTTAAAATTTTAATGCATTTCTTTCTAATCATTTTTGCAAGCCATAGCAAATCCTTGACTTTTCTGAATAATTTATTCATTCATTATTTATCGAGTGGCTACTTGATGCCACAAGTCTACAGCAATGGGCAGAAAAGACAAGACCCTGGTTCTCACAGAGCTCACATACAGGACCTTTCTGGGTTTGTGATCATTCTGATGGGAAAGTCCAATAATTTGTAGAGTTATTTGCTGGACAAGAACCTTTACTTGTTTCAACTTTTTCATTCTAGCACTAGCTGTTAGTTTTTTTCTTGGGTCATTTTTAACTAAGAAAAAAAAAAACATTAAACCTCAGTGAGATAAAAGTCATCTGTCATGTCAGTTTGGTCCGAAATAAAAGTTTGATATATTCATACATAGCTAAGTTTAGGCAGTTTCTTCTATTTAATTGGTCATTTATTTTATCCCTGTACTGATAACATAGAGCCGCATCCAGGAAAACATTCTCCTAAGTCTTAATATCTACTGGAGCAAGCCTCTCCTTCCTCAACTTCTTTAGAAATGTTTTAGCTACTATCAGCTCTCTATTCTCTCATGTACGTTTTATAATCAACTTGTCAAATTCCATGGGAAGTGTTTATTAGTATTTTAATGAGTGTCCCTAAGTCTATAGATCAATTTGGGGAGAATTAACATATTTTTTAATAAAATAATTTTTTATTGGTGTTCAATTTACCAACATACAGAATAACACCCAGTGCTCATCCCGTCAACTGTCCCCCTCATATTTATGACAGTCTATCTATCTTCCATTTATTTATATCTTCTTTAACATTTTGTGGAGATTTAAAAGTTTTCTCTTTATATTTCTCTCATATTTTGTGTGAGATTTATTTTCAGGTATTAACAGCTTTTTTCTTTTTTCTTAGAATACAGTTTTTAAATTGAGGCACAAGTTACATACAAGAAGAATACCTATGTTACATGTATATAGGTCAGTGACATTTGACCCATGGTGTACACTTGTGTGACCACTACCGCAATCAAGATCTAGAGCATTCTTATCACCCCAAAAAGTCCCTTGTGCCTGCTAGCAGTCAATTCCCAAGCTATTAGCAATTACTAAATTGTTTGTTGTTACTAATAGAATACTTTTGCCTTTTTTAAAGAACTTTATATAAATGGAATCATAAAGTATTCATTTATATGGGCTGATTTTTAAAAATTCATTTATTTTACTTAAATTTTACTTAGTTAACATACAGTGCAACATTGGTTTCTGGAGTAGAATACAGTGATTCATCACTTCCATACAATACTCAGTGCTCATTGCAACAAGTGCCCTCCTTAATCCCTATCACCTTCTAGCCCATCTCCCACCCACCTCCCTCCATCAACCCTCAGTTTGTTCTGTATCCTTAAAAGTCACTTAAATGGCTTGTTTGCCTCTCTCCTTTTTTTCTTTTCCCCTTTTTCCCTTTGCCTTCCCCCTTCCGTCTGGTTTCTGTCTTAAATTAAGTGAGATCATATGTTATTTGCCTTTCTCTGACTGACTTACTTCACTTAGCATAATACACACTAGTGCCACCAACATCATGGCCAATGGCAAGATTTCATTTTTTGATGTCTGAGTAATATTCTTTTTATTTTTCTATATCTATATCACTTCTTCTTTATCTATCCATCAGTTGATGGACACTAGGGCTCTTTCTATAGTTTGGTTATTGTAGATAATGCTGCTATAAACATCAGGGTACTTGTAACCCGTTGAATCTGTATTTTTGATCCTTTGGGTAAATACTTAGTAGTGCAATTGCTGGATCATAGGGTAGTTCTATTTTTAATTTTTTGAGGAATCTCCATACTGTTCTCCAGAGTGGTTGTACCAGTTTGCATTCCCACCAACAGTGCAAGAAGATTCCCCTTTCTCCACATTCTCACCAACACCTGTCCTGTGTTGTTAATTTTGGCCATTCTGACAGATGTGTGGTATCTCCTTGTGGTTTTGATTTGTATTTCCCTGATGACAAGTGATGTTGAGCATCTTTTCATGTGTCTGTTACCCAACTGAATGCTTCTTTGGAAAAGTGTCTGTTCATGTCTTCTGCCCATTTCTTAACTGGATTATTTGTTTTTGGGATGTTGAGTTTGGTAAGTTCTTTATAGACTTTGGATACTAACCCTTTATCAGATATGCCATTTGCCATTATCTTCTCCCATTCTCTAGGCTAGCTTTTAGTTTTGTTGATTCCTTTGTTGTACAGAAACTTTTTATCTTGATGAAGTCCCAATAGTTCATTTTTTCTTTTGTTTCCCTTCCTGGTGACATGTCTAATAAGAAGTTGTTATGGCCAAGTCAAAGAGGTTTCTGCTTGTGTTCTTTTCTAGGATTTTGATGGTTTCCTGTCTCATATTGAGGTCTTTCATCCATTTTGGAAATTCGTTCCTGCTTTGTCAAAGATTGGTTAACCGTAGGGTTGAGGGTCCGTTTCTGGGCTCTCTATTCTGTTCCATTGATCTATGTGTCTGTTTTTGTGCCAGTACCATACAGCCTTGATGACTACAGCTTTCTAGTATAGCTTCTAATCTGGAATTATGTCTCCAGTTTTTTTTTTCTTTTTCAGGTTACTTTGTCTATGTACAGTGTTTCATGGGTTCATACAAATTTTAGGATTGTTTGTTCTAGCTCTGTGACAAATGCTGTTGGTATTTTGATAGGGAATGTATTAAGTATGTAGATTGCTTGGATAAAATAGACATTTTAACAATGTTCTTCTAATCCATGAGCATGGAATGCTGTTTACATTTCTGTGTGTCCTCTTCAATTTCTTTCCTAAGTGTCCTAGAATTTTCAGAGTACAGATCCCCCCACCTTTAGTTAGGTTTATTCCTAGGTATCTTATTTTTGGTACAATTGTAAATGGGGAGCAGCCCCAGTGGCTCAGCAGTTTAGCACGGCCTTCAGCTCAGGGCATGATCCTGGAGATCCAGGATCGAGTCCCATGTCCCACTCCCTGCATGGAAACTGCTTCTCCCTCTGCCTGTGTCTCTGCCTCTCTCTCTCTCTCTCTCTCTCTGTCTCTCATGAATAAATAAATAAAATTTAAAAAATTGTAAATGGGATTGATTCCTTGATTTATTTTTCTGCTCCTGCATTATTGGTATATAGAAATGCAAATTTTCTGGACGTTGATTTTATATCCTGCAACTTTGCTGAATTCATGTATGAGTTCTAGTAATTTTTTGGTGGCGTCTTTCATGTTTTCTACTTATTGTATCATGTCATCTGCAAATAGTGAAAGTTTGACCTTGTCCTTGCTAATTTGGATGCCTTTTATAACTTTTTGTTGTCTGATTTCTGAGGCTAAGACTTCCAGTACTATGTTAAATAATAATGGTGAGAATAGACATCCTTGTCTTGTTCTTGACCATAGGGGAAAGGTTGTCCATTTTTCTTCATTGAGGATGATATTAGCTTGTGGGTATTTCAGTTATGGCCTGTATGATGCTGAGGTCTATTCCATCTATCCCTACTTTGTTAAGGGTTTTTATCAGGAAAAGATTCTGTATTTGATCAAATGCTTTTTCTGCATCTACCAAGATCATATGGCTTCTATTCTTTGTTTTATTAACGTTGTGTATCATGTTGATTGATTTGTGATTATTGAACCACCCTGCAACTCAGGAATAAATGCCAGTTGATCATGGTGAATAGTTATTTTAATGTACTGTAGAATTTGATCTGCTAGTATTTTATTGATAATTTTTGCATCCATGTTCATCAGGGACACTGGCCTGTAATTCTCCTTTTGAGTGAGGTATTTGTCTGGTTTTGGAATGCTGGCTTTGTAGAATGAGTTCAAACGTTTTCTTTCCATTTCTTTTTTTTTTTTTTTTTTGGAACAGTTTGAGGAGAATATTTACTAACTCTTCTTTAAGTGTCTGGTAGAATTCTCCCAGGAAAGCCACCTGGCCCTAGACTTTTGGTTGTTGAGATTTTTTATTATTGATTCAGTTTCTTTGCTGGTTATGGATCCATTCAAATTTTCTATTTCTTCCTGTTTCAGTTTTGATAGTTTGTAGGTTTGTAGGAATTTGTACATTTCTTTTGGGTTGTTCAGTTTGTTGGCATATAATTTTTCATAGTATTCTCATATAATTGTTTGTATTTCTGTGGTATTGGTTGTGATCTCTTTTATTTGTGGTTTCATCTATTTGGGTCCTTTCTCTTTTCTTTTTGATAAGCCTGGCTAGGGGCTTATCAATTTTATTAATTCGTTTGAAAAACCAGCTTAGTTTTATTAATCCATTCTATTGGGGTTTTTTGTTTGTTTCTATATCACTTATTTCTGCTCTAATCTTTATTATTTCTCTTTTCTTGCTGGTTTTAGCCTTATTTACTATTCCCTTTCTAGCTCTTTTAGGTGTAAGGTTAGGTTGTGTATTTGAGACTTTTCTTGCTTCTTGAGGTGGGCCTGTGTTGTAATATGCTTCCCTCTTAGGATTGCCTTTGCTGCATCCCAAAGATTTTGGTTATCATGTTTTCGTTTTATTGCTTCCATGTCTTTTTTTAGTTCTTCTTTAATTTCCTGGTTAATCCATTCATTTTTTAGTACGATGTTCTTTAACCTTCATGTACTTGTGGTCTTTCCAAATTTTTTCTTGTGGTTGATTTCAAGTTTCAAAGCATTATGCCCTGAAAATATGCATAGTATGATCTCAGTCTTTTTTATTTGTTGAGGGCTGATTTGTGACATAGTATGTGATCTATTCTGGAGAATGTCCCATGTGCCCTCAAAAAGAATGTGTATTCTGCTGCTTTAGGATGAGATGTTCTGAATATATGTGTTAAGTCCATTTGGTCCAGTGTGTAATTCAGAGCCTTTGTTTCCTTTTTGTTTTTCTGCTTTGATGATCTGTCGTCCACTGCTGTAATTGGGGTGTTTAAAGTCCCCTGCTATTACTATATTATTATCAATGAGCGTTTTTATGTTTGATATTATTTGACTTATATATTTGGGTTCTCCCAAGTTGGGGTTACAAATATTCACATTTGTTAAATCATTCTGTGGTATAGACCCCTCAATTATGATATAATGCCCTTATTTATCTCTTATTATAGTCTTTCTTTAAAATCTAGTTTGCTAGGGTGCCTGGATGTCTTAGTTAAGCAGCTGCCTTCAGCTCAGGTCATGATCCCAGGGTCCTTGGATCAAGCCCTGCATTGGGCTCTCTGCTCAGTGGGGAGTCTGCTTCTCTCCCTGCCTCTCCTCCTTGCTTGTGTTCTTTCTCTCAAATAAATAAAATCTTTTTTAAAAATATAGTTTGTCTGATAGAAGTATGGCTACTCTGGCTTTCTTTTAGCATACATTAGCATGATAAATATTTCTCTCTTCCTTCACTTTCAATCTGCAGGTCCTTAGGTCTAAAATGAATCTCTTATAGGCAGCATACAGATGGGAAAAAAACCAAAACTTGTTTTTTTTTTTTAAGATTTTATTATTTATTCATGAGAGACACACAGAGAGAGAGAGAGGCAGAGACACAGGCAGAGGGAGAAGCAGGCTCCACGCAGGGAGCCCAATGCAGACTCAATCCTGGGACTCCAGAATCAGCCCTGGGCTGAAGGCGGCGCTAAACTGCTGAGCCAACCAGGGATCCCCCTAGATCTTGTTTTTAAAGCTTTTCTGATACCCTATGTCTTTTGATTGGAACAGTCCATTTATATTCAGAGTGATTATTAAAAGATATCAACTTAGTACCACTGTGTTACTTGTAGAGTTGTGTTTCTGGTGATGTCTTCTGATTCTTTCTAGTCTTTGTTGCTTTTGGTCTTTTTTTCTCCATGCATAGTCCTCCTCAAAATCTCTTGCAGGGTTGGCTTAGTGGTCACAAACTCCTTTAGTTTTTGTTTGTCTGGGATACTCTTTATCTCACCTTCTGTTATGAATGACAGCTTTGTTGGATAAAGAATTGCTGGCTGCATATTTTTCCCATTCAGCACAGTGAATATTTCCTTCCACTTCTTTTGGCCTGCCATGTTTTGGTGGTCAGATCTGCTGTGAACTGATCTGTCTTCCCTTGTAGGTTAAGAATCCCTTTCCCCTTGCTGCTTTCAGGACTCTTTCCGCATCTTTATATTTTGTGAATCTGACTGTGAAGTGCCTTGGCAATGGTCAGCTTTTTTAATTGAATGGGAGTTTTCTGTGCTTCTTGGATTTTAATGCCTGTGTCCTTCCCCAGCTTAGGGAAATTTTCAGCTCTAATTTATTTGAATAAACCTTCTGCCCCTTTTTCTTTCTCTTCATCTTCTGGGACTCCCATGATATGAATGTTACTATGTTTTAATAAGTTGCTGAGTTCTCTAACTCTACCATCATGGTTCATCACCTTTCTTTCCCTCTTCTTTTTAACTTCATTATTTTCCATAATTTTATCTTCAGTATCACTGATTCACTCCTCTGATTCATCCATCCTCATTTTTATGGCCTCCATTTGGAAGTGCATCTCAGTTATAACATTCAAAATTTTGGCCTGACTAGATTTTAATTTTTTTTTCTCTGCAGTAAGAGATTCTCTAGTGTCTTTCATGTTTTTTTCACACCCAACTAGTACCCTTATAATTGTTTTAAATTCTAGTTCAGACATCTTACTTATTTCTGTATGGATTAAATCCCTGGCCATGAATTCTACTTCCTACTCTTTCTTTTGGGGCGAATTTCTCCATCTCATCATTTTGTCCCGAAAAGAAAAGAAAGAAAAAAAAAAAACAAAACAACAGCAACAAAACAAAACAAAAACTACATCCTGGATGCATATTAATCTGCTTATTAAAAGGATCTAGATCCCAAAAACAAAAAAAAAAAATAGCCTCCTGGGTGGCTCAGTGATTGAGCATCTGCCTTTGGCTCACGTTGTGATGTTGGGGTTCTGAGATCCATTCCCACATCAGGCTCCCCACAGGGAGTCTGCTTCTCCCTCTGCCTGTGTCTTTGCCTCTCTCTGTGTGTCTCTCATGAATAAATAAATAAAATCTTTAAAAAAAGAAAATACAGTGAAAGTACACCAAAGAATTTAAAATATATCTAAAAAAATTTTAATTAATAAAATTTTTTTAAAGAATTGAGAAAAGTAAGAAAATAAATGAAAAAATAAAATAAAGAATAAAAGTACCAAGGAGGTTAGATGCTATTTTCCCCTAGAGCTGAAGCTTTGCAGCCCTCTATGTCAGTAGACAGGGTGAGTGAGTTGTTTGTACTGGTTTTCTGGGGGAAGGGCCTGTTGCACTAATTCTCAGGTGAATTGGTGAAATTGGCTTAGTGGAAATGGGTCTCAGTTGGCAGGGCTTGGTGTAAGCCGCTCCAGCCTCCACTAAGGTGGTACTGTTCTGCTCCCTGAAGGCTTTCAGTGCTGATGGTGGTGGGGCAGGAGGTGAATATGGCAGCCTCCCAACTCCCGCAGTTGAAAGTTCATGCCACCCACTCTTCAGTAAGCCCTCACAGAAGAGCAGTCAATCATTCTTCTGTCCCCAGTTTCCATCACAACCCTGCATGCACCCTGCCTGTGTCTGAGATTTTTATCTCAGGCACACAACTGAATTTCAAAACTCCAAATTTTAGGAAGTCCTAAAATTTGTGGTCAGAATCTGCTGTTCTTCCCAGGTTCGGGGGGCATAGGTTGTTGGAAGGGTTCTCTCTAGCTTCTGCTCTTTGCCAGACCTGTCCCAGGAAAGCAGTCACTGGACCTAGGAATGATTCACAATTTATGGCAAAACAGAGCAGAAAGCCAGCACCTAGACTGGCTGTTCTCAACTGCCTCCCACCCTGCTATGCCTGGGAACAATGCAGCATTTAGGTACCATCCATTCCTTTGTGACCCAGGGGATCCTGAGACCATGGTGTCACACTTAGGTTCTTACCTGTTTCACCACCTGAGCACCTTTAAGCCAGGCACATACCTATGGTAGCAGACCTCTAAAAGTTCCAATTCTGTGCTCTGCTGTTTATAATACTTTGCTGTAGTCTCCACCACCCCCCCCCCGGGCTCTCTCCCTAATGCCATATCCACAGCTATATCTCTCCAAATTCATGTCTCTGCACCTCCTACCTTCCAAAAGGTAGTCACTTTTCTACTTGTAGGCTTGCAGCTTTTGTTCTCTCAGAGCTCATATTGATGTCTCAGGTGTTCAGAATGATTTAATAACTAGCTGTATTGAAGGGATGAGACAAGCTTAGGGTTCCACTAATTATCTGCCATCTTAACTCCCCATCTGGTTTCATTTACTCAGCATAATGGTTTTGAGATGCACCGAGATAGTTGCACAGAGCAGTAATTTGCTTCTTGTTTGCTTCTAGCAGCTTCTAGAGAGCTTTGAGAATCAGAGTTTTTTTTTTAAAGTTAATAAATTTTTATTTAAGATTTTTGACAAAGTTAATAAATTTTTATTTAAGATATTTGACATGTGATTCCTTCTGCCACCAATCACCATAGTTCCACCAAAGCCAGAGTGATGATCTTAAAAATAGCACTTTTAAAACAAACTTTTGTTCAATCCATAGCTGTCACTGTCCTGTAATCTTTGAGGTCCAATTTCTTTAGAGCCCCATTTAGGGTCTCAATAGATAAATGATCTTCCTGGTTCTCAAATATCCTTTAAGTCCAGACACTGTTTTCAAGTGAAAAAGCCTTAATATTCATATTCCTATCTCTTCCTTTTCAGACCATTCTATCCTCTGTCCCATGTTTTTGAATTTTGATGCTCTCTTTTTAGACGAAGCAGCTTCTTCAGTATATTCCTCTTGTCCTAAATACAGATTCATTTTCTTTGGTATTTCAGAACTTACTATGAAATCATTATTGTCCACCAATTTGATATCACATCCATCATCATGTTCAAGAGTTGTTGCAGCCTCTTCCACTGTTTCTGACTCTTCGATAGGAGAGAGAGATCCATCATCATCCAAGCATTTGTATCTACGACTGTCAAAATCTTCCCTTTCTAAATCTTCACTAACATTCATTTGTTTCAAGGATTCCTTGAGATAGTATTCATACTTCAATTTTTCAAGGTAGTTGAAAAATCCTCAGGCCACCTTTTGCTCAAAGGTTAAAATCTTTCTCCATGGTATGGCTTTTTTACATTCTCAGATTCTAAAAATGGGAACCCAGATCCTTTGTCTTTAACTTGTTTCTTATTTATCTGGGAGTGTCTAGTGGTTTTTCTTCCTTTTGGTCTTCCCCTTGGTCTTCCTTTTGGCTTATATTTCCTCTTTTTTACATTTCTTTTTTTTTTTTTGAATCTTTCAAAAATAGCTTTTAAAGTCAGTGGTCTTGGTTCAAAAGAGGAGTCACTAGATGAATCCCTTGCTTCAACACCTCCAGATGAATGAACAAACTTTCTAATAGGGTTTCTTTGCCCCTGTTTTGGTGAGTAAGGGACACACTGAGTCTTAAATAAGCTGCTACCAGAAGAATTATCACTTTCATTGTCAATTTCTACAGCTGAATTAGATGCCATTATAGGTTGAGAAAATTCGTTACATATTCTCCCCCAAGTCCTCTCCAAATTGTATTCACCATTTGTTTGCTTCAGAGTTCTTAACAACCACGTGGAAGGAAAGCGAGAATCAGAGTTTGATTCATTTTTCCCCTTTCCTCTACCCTTGCCTTTTGGCCAACTGCTCACTTTCTACCTTCAGTGATTTCTGAGCACAGAGAGTATCAGTGTGCTCTTTTATCCTAAAAAAAACAGAGCCAATGGCCTTTGTCCACTCTCCTGCATTAACTATGCTTCCTTGGACCCTTCCAAGGGATGGTAGTGAGTGGCTGTCCTTAATCATCCCCTGGCATTTCCTTCCATTTAAAAGAGAGAAAATGCACAGCTTTACAGCTCTTTGTCCAGTGATAAAGTCTGGCCCAGATGGTCTTTGAGAACTCCTGGACTTCCAATTAGGGGTCCCCAGCCTCCTGTATGGGCCTTTGAGGACTATAGCTTTCTTGAGTTGATGTGTGAGGATGGCCTTTCATGGGCTTACTTTATCTTCCAGGACAATCCTGAGAAGACAAAGGCATCAGAACGAGGGGACTTTTACATCACAGGAGACCAAGCCTACAAGGACAAAGATGGCTACTTTTGGTTCACAGGAAGAAATGACGATGTGATCAATTCTTCAAGGTCAAGTTGTCTACTCTGTCCTTCTCCCTTTGAAGCCTCCTGGGGGAGGGGAGGTCACTTGGAAGAGTTTGTTTTTCTCTTCCAGCTACCGGATTGGGCCTGTTGAAGTGGAAAATGCCCTTGCTGAACACCCTGCTGTCCTGGAAGCTGCTGTGGTCAGCAGCCCAGACCCCATCAGAGGGGAGGTAACTAGTCCAGCCCAGAACATTGCCTCCTGGTTCTGTACCTGTTAGCACCAAGCAGAGTAAGCTGAAAGACCCAGATTATCCCATATCTCACTCTACCCAGGTACTACAAAGTCTGAAATACCACCATGAGGCACACATTCCTTTTGGTTAAGCATTACCCTCATGTCTTTAGATACATACTCTAGAGAGGAACACAGTGAGGAAATACCAACACTTTCATGTCAAGTGGACACAGAACTGAGTCCAAAAGAGATGGACTGTTGGACAGAAGATCTTGGCAGTGGGTGCAGGCTCTATTATCCATCCTGGCCAATAAAGAGTCCTTTCCCATTTGCAGATGAGTATATAGCAAGCACACCAGACATGGCTGCTGATAGTTCTAAACTGGGAGGAATATCCAACTTAAGGGATGACAGGATAAGTATCCAAAGTGACCCTGATATATCAGAAAGATGGGCTGAATTTAATAAGCTGAGCTTTCTCATGCGAAATGCAAATTCCTTCCCATGGGTCCCAGAGGAATAGATAGAATGGGAAAAATTAAGCTCATAGGGAGACCTATGTGCTTTTTACTGGCTATAAATCCAACATAATCCTACAGTATAGTGTAGTTACCTTATGAAAGTTAGTAAAGCATCAAGCTGTGTTTTCAGAAGCACAAGGGCCAGTGAAGTGGTTCTCAAGGTCTGGACCCTGGACTACTGGTGGCTGCATCACTGGGATTCTTGTTTAAAATACATATTTCTAGACCTCAGGTTAGCCTCAATCAGAGTGATTGAGGATGCAGACCAAGGCTTCTTCATTTTGACCAGAGGCCCTTGTCCAAGTGTTTCTGATGCCCATTAAACTTTGAGGCCAATGATTTAGAATAAGAGAGGTGGGAGCCCCATGTATGTGCTAGAGAAATCACACCTGGAAAACAATACCTAGTTTTGTATATGACAAATTAGCTAGGGCTGTGACAGATGGCTGTGTGTGCTGTTAATCTGCATATAGTACTCAGAATAGAGCCTGGCACATAGAAAGTACTCAATAAATGTTTAGTAGCTTTAACAGAGAGAGTGTTTCATAATAACCAGATCTGTCTGAACATGAAATGTAGTGAGATGCCCATCTTTGGGAAGCATGCAAGGATGGTGAACCCCTACCTAACAGAATGTTGTTGAGAGAGCTATATGCTTGGGTGTGTAAGCAACCTATTGGCCTTTGGACTCTTCCATTCCTGTCAGAAACCATGTTCTGTTGTGCCTGAGTTCAAGACTCCTCCTCCTTGGTGGGAGGCAGCCTGCAAAGAAAGGCTAAGGCAGAAACAACCAAGGTTCAGAATGTCCCTTGGGACATCTTGCACAGAAGAGGTGAGCAAAATGTTTGCTGGTTGCAATGCAGACTCAGAAAGACTCACCACCCCTTGGAAGTGGTCTGCATTATTCCCAATCCTGCCTATCCAAGCCTCTGCCAGCTATCTTTCTGGTTAGAAAGACTGGAAGTAATGCACCCTGAGGAATTTATGAGGATCCTTTCTCCAAAGTTTTTGCATCAGAAGAGAAGCTCATTGGCTGCTCACCCTGTTATTTCAGGAAAGAGGAGCAGTTTGGGAAATAGGTAGGATCCTAGGATCATTCCAAAAGCCAGTGCATCTAATAGTTGGTCCTGGAATGGAGGCAATAGGAAAAAATCTGGTGTTGCCCATTTTGCTGGCTGAGCCCAAGGCACTGGTAGGATTTTCATGCTTGGCTGGCAAATGTGAGCACTTATTCACAAGGCTAGGTTAAGGAGAAAAATATTGTTACGGAAGTTTTGAGGGTTTTTTGTTTTCTTCTGGTAGGTGGTAAAGGCATTTATAGTCCTTTCTCCAGCTTACTCCTCTCAAGATCCTAAGAAACTAACTCAGGAGCTCCAGGAGCACGTGAAAATGGAGACAGCTCCATACAAATACCCCAGGAAGGTGAGCACCCCAGGAAGGGCTTCTAGGACTTGATGAACTGAGAAATCACCTGAGCACACACTACATGGCTCTCACTCAGGGCCAAGTACATGGTGCCGGGGGAGGGGGGTGGATGAAGGCACAAATAACCGAGCTACTCCTTCAGCCTTTTCTCCGTTTCCTCACTGGCCCTGCCACAAACCACATTTTGTTCCTACTCTAAGAATTGATGTAAACCAGATTGGAGGGGGGCAGGGTGGTGCTGGATCACATAGGCCAAGGTCATGTGCCCCAGGCTCTATCCGTTTTTTGGTCATTGCCATTTAGAGAAAACTATAAATCTGGGAAGCTTTCCAATAAAGTGGTAGAGGGTAATAACTTTCAAGTTAAACATGTTTCTAGGAAATGAGATTTCAAAATGTTTTTGTTTTATGGTCACTAGATGGCCTTTGTTTCAGAACTGCCCAAGACAACTTCTGGAAAGATCCAAAGGAATATATTGAGAAGACAAGAGTGGGGGGAGATGAGAGGCACCCCCCGAAAAGCCCCATAAGCCTCTGAAGCTTCTAAGAGGAACTGGTCGGATCACTGGTTAGTCCTTGTTTGGTGCATCATCCTTTCAACCCTTCAGACATCAAAAGGCTTTCAGTTCCAAATGGGCATCTCCAGAATCATTGGAGGACCCCAGAAGAGAGCAGAAGAATGTCACTAACCCAGAGTGCACAGTCCTTGCCAGTCTAGCATATGTTTGATGGCTTGACTTCCCCCTCCCCTGTCTGAAGGCATCTTCAGCAACTGCCCACTGCACTGGTCTTACTCCAGCTGGCATCCTGAAGGTCAGGTCACCATAACGTCAGTACATGATTTCATTCACTGTGTTCTTATTCACTGCCAGTGGGGGTGTAACCTCTTGACCCTTTTGATAAAGCCATTTGGTAATTATATCCAGGGCCATGAAAAATTGGTTCTACCTTTTAGCTCAGAAATTCCATCTTTGGCAATCACTACAAAAAATGAATTCAAGGATATTTACTGGAGCATTATTTAAAACTGTAAAAAAGGTGGGGGGGACCAATGTCCATAGGACAGTGATTAACTAAATTGTAGTAAATTAACTTAGTAACATATTATGTGACATTTAAAAATATGTCTTGGGGCACCCTGGGTGGATCAGGAGTTTGTGCTGCCTTCAGCCCAGGGTGTGATCCTGGAGACCCGGGATTGAGTCCCACGTCAGGTTCCCTGCATGGAGCCTGCTTCTCCCTCTGCCTGTGTCTCTGCCTCCCCCCCACCTCTCTCTGTGTCTCTCAAAAACAAATAAATAAAATCTTTAAAAAAATATATGTCTTGGGGCAAACTTGAGCTAAATTCATTTTAAATCAAAATAAAAATAATATATGTGTAGTGGAGAACCACAACTTTGAAAGGTAAAGGGAAAACTATGGGGAAAAGCCTGAAAGGAAATACAGATGTTAAAAGCAATATGGATGCTTATTTTCTCCTTTCTTCTACATTTCTCTATTTTCCAAGCCTCCACAGTGAGCATGTATAACTACTGTAATGAAAAAATTATTTTAAAGAAACAATCTCCCCAAACCACATTCTGCCTCCAACACAACATTCCTCAAAAATTAGTGTATTATGTTGTGCCCAGGAAAGACACTAGGACCTGAAGTTACACCCCAGGAGCAGAAACAGGAAGAGGTGACTCTGGGCCTCTGAGACCAGCCACGTGGCGATGAAGCAGATGGAAACTCACCATCATTTTCAGTGCTGCTCACCCAACTTCAGGACCTCCATTCACCCACCAAACAATATTTATTGAGCACCTACTTAGTGCCATGCTCTGGGAATACAATGATAAGCAAAAGCCAACCCAGTCAGTACCTGTATTAGTCTGTTTGTGCTGCCATGACAAAGTACCACAGACTGGGTGGCTTTACCAACAGAAATTTATTTCCTCGGTTCTGGGGGCTGGAAGTCCAAGATTGAGGTGTCAGTGGGGTTAGTTTAACTCTGAGGCTTCTCTCCTTGGTTTGTAGGTGGTGGTCTTCTCCTGTGTCCTCACATGGTCTTCCTTCTATATGTGTCTGTGTCCTGATCTCATCTTATAAAAACACCAGTCAGACTGGATGAGGGCCCGATGAACTCCTTGTAACTTAATCACCTCTTTAAAGGCCCCATCTCCAAATACAACCATATTTTGCGGTACTGGGGATTAGGACTTCAGCATATGAATTTGGAAGGACATGATTCAGTCCATGACACTACTCTTGTGGAGTTAAAGTTGAGTGGGGGGGGGTTGATGTTATTTATCAAAGAGTAAGACAGTGCACAACTATGATAAATGCCATGAAGGAAGAGTTTAGTGAAAACAGATGGGGGGGAATGATCAAGACTGCAGGAGGCTCAGGGTACCAGGACAGCCTTCCATAAGGAAGTACCTGGTGAACTGGAATTGAAAGAAAAGTGGAAGTAAACTAAGTAAAGAGATTGGGGCCCAACATTCTGAACAAAAGATATAGTGTGTGCATAGGCCCTGAGGGGGAATTTCTAAGAAAAGCTCACACTCAGCACCAGTTATGTCCAGATACAGTTCTAAATATTATTTAATTCTCAACTCTCTTATTGAACAAGTACTGATAACATTCTCATTTTATAGGGAGAATGAGGAGGTTAAGCAATTTGCAGTTCAGGACAGCTGGGTTTCAGAATTTTAGCCTTCAAAGAATACAAGGGAGCCACTGAAGGTTTATGGCAAAGAAATGATCCTCTTAAAGTTTCAATAGCCCTTAAATGAAAACAAAAACAAAAACTTATCAAAGTGATTTACTTGTTCTCTAAGTCTTTAGTTTTTTGTTTTTTTTTTTTTTTTTTTTTGGCATTCCTAGGCTGGGTAAATTCGCTTTATGTTAAAGGTGGGAATTCAGAGGGCTTTGGTGATTCACCCCAGACCCAATAGGTCTGACTTTGCCAGTTCATTAGTGCTCTTGGGCTGGGGTTTGGAGTCATGCATCAGACACTGCTGGAATTCCTAATGAGCCCCCTAAAATGTCAGGACATTGAAAGCCAGAGCCTTGGAGGAAATGCCACCCCAGGAGAAGTGGCCCCTGCCGTCACTGTGGTTACATTGCTGCTTTCTCTCAGACTCAGACTCAGATGCAGCTATATAGAAGCTATAGAAGTTCATGAGGACCAATAACCCAAAGTCTATTTGGATTTGAATTTGGCTTCCTCTGGTACTGAGCTGTGTGCTTTTAAAGTTGTTACTCCTGTCCCAAATCTCAGTCTTCTCATTTGAAAATGGGAGATGGTCCTAGGAGACCATTTAGACATGTGAGGATTAAACTTGATAGTAGGCATCAAGCTGTTTAGGATACTTCTCGTAGGGGGCACTAGAAACTGCTCATCTCAGCTGCTTCTGGAGAGAGGAAGTAGTTGGACTTTGAAACAGATCAAAGTGGGCTTTTCTATTAAGTCACTCCAATTAAATTTTTATTTATGAAAGAGGACTTCAACCACCTACCTCCACTTTAACCTCCAACTGTACCTTCTAATGTTTAAATTCTTCTTTCCAGCTTACTTTTTAACTCAGGCAAAAGACCTTGTGGTCAAAGTATCCCCTGACTCAACTGAAACTACTCCCTCAAGCACTCATAAGGACTGCCCTGGTTTAGCAGGACCCGCAGGACTGACTCCAAGGCAATGATCCACCTGACCTTTACCTCCCCCTTGCCCAAACCCACCGACCTTTGACCCACATTTTCCATATTTAAGCCTGGAAATATTTTCCACACTTGGAGATGGCCTTTGAGATGATAGTCTGCTGTCTTCCTGGTGTTGGCCTCACTGAAATAAATTCTTTCACATTCACCACCACTCCTCTCTCTGCCTTTGGAATGTGTCAGCAGTGAGTGGCCAACACCAGTGGTCTGTTTGAGACCCTTGGGGCCAGGAGCTCTTGTACCCCTTAATCTCAGCTACATGTACTTGTTCAAAAAGAAATTAAAAGTTTTTACTTAAAAAATGCATTCTCATATAGTAAAACATTCAGCAAATTATAGCAAGACTAGAATGGGAGACTTGGAGAATAGGCTCTGGACTCCACACACCTGGGATTCACTGACCATTCCTATTGATCACCTACATGCAGCAGATCTGGGGAATGAGGAGTGTGGTTCTGGAATTGTAATTAGGATCCCACAGGTGGAAGGAAGCTCAAGAAAAAGTAATTTATCCTCTTAGAAATAGGGGCAAAAGAACCAACAGATCTGGTTGGTTTAGAAGTTCTGGAGCCCAGTACCCCTAGATAAGCCATGGAATATCATCTCCCCTGGAAATAGCTGGTTTTGCCAATTAGTCAACAGATACTTATTGACTGCTGCTCTCAGCTGGACACAAAGGTGACTGAAACAGATCTCTCCCAGTTTAGAGGCGAGATAGCTACTAACACAGAAGACGATTATGTTCATTTTAGATGCTGCTAAGGTTAGGTCACAGGTCAAATTATGTCAAACCTCTTCCCATCTCTTCCTCCTTCTCACACTCTTTACCCCATTCCTTTTCCTTTTTAGTGTTGTATTCATTTTAGGTGTACAATATAGTGATTCAACACTTGCATACGACAACCGGTGTTCATCACCACAAGTGCACTCCTTAATGCCCATCACCAGCTTCACTATCCGACCCCACCCCCACCTCCCTTCTGGTGACCATCAGTTTGTTCTCTGTAGTTAGGAATGTGTTTCTCAAATAGTGAAAGGGATTATAGGGGAAAGGAGAGAAAATGAGTGGGAAAAATCAGAGAGTGACAAAACATGA
Source organism: Nyctereutes procyonoides (assembly GCF_905146905.1). Lineage (NCBI taxonomy): Eukaryota > Metazoa > Chordata > Mammalia > Carnivora > Canidae > Nyctereutes > Nyctereutes procyonoides. The sequence goes on from NW_026575126.1 coordinate 52,900,281, forward strand.
CAGACTCCCAACTCTGAGAAATGAACAAGGGGTAGTGTGGAAGGGGAGATGGGCGAGGGGATGGGATGCCTGGGTTTTGGGCATGGAGGGGGGCACTTGACGGGGTAAGCACTGGGTGTTATACTATATGTTGGCAAATCGAATTCCAATTTAAATGTGAGACAAGATTCCATCAAAATCCTAGAGGAGAACACAGGCAACACCCTTTTTGACCTTGGCCACAGTAACTTCTTGCAAGATACATCCATGAAGGCAAGAAAAACAAAAGCAAAAAAGAACTATTGGGACTTCATCAAGATAAGAAGCTTTTACATAGCAAAGGATACAGTCAACAAAGCTAAAAGACAACCTACAGAATGGGAGAAGATATTTGAAAATGACATATCAGATAAAGGGCTAGTTTCCAAGATCTATAAAGAACTTATTAAACACAACAGCAAAGAAACAAACAATCCAATCATGAAATGCGCAAAAGACATGAACAGAAATCTCACAGAAGAAGACATAGACATGACCAACAAGCACATGAGAAAATGCTCTGCATCACTTGCCATCAGGGAAATGCAAATCAAAACCACAATGAGATACCACCTCACACCAGTGAGAAAGGGGAAAATGTACAAGGCAGGAAACCACAAGTGTTGGAGAGGATGTGGAGAAAAGGGAACCCTCTTGCACTGTTGGTGGGAATGTGAACTGGTGCAGCCACTCTGGAAAACTGTGTGGAGATTCCTCAAAGAGTTAAAAATAGACCTGCCCTACCACGCAGCAATTGCCCTGCTGGGGATTTACCCCAAAGATACAGATGCAATGAAAAGCCGGGACACCTGCACCCCGATGTTTCTAGCAGCAATGTCCACAATAGCCAAACTGTGGAAGGAGCCTCGGTGTCCATCGAAAGATGAATGGATAAAGAAGATGTAGTTTATGTATACAATGGAATATTCCTCAGCCATTAGAAATGACAAATACCCACCATTTGCTTCGACGTGGATGGAACCGGAGGGTATTATGCTGAGTGAAATAAGTCAATCGGAGAAGGAAAAACATTATATGGTCTCATTTATTTGGGGAATATAAATAATAGTGAAAGGGAATAGAGGGGAAGGGAGAAGAAATGAGTAGGAAATATCAGAAAGGGAGACAGAACATGGAAGACTCCTAACTCTGGGAAATGAACTAGGGGTGGTGGACGGGGAGGAGGGCGGGGGGTGGGGATGACTGGGTGGCAGGCACTGAGGGGGGGCACTTGACGGGATGAGCACTGGGTGTTACTCTGTATGTTGGCAAATTGAACACCAATAAAAAATAAATTTATTATTACAAAAAAATAAAATAAAAAAATAAAAATATACATATAAAAAAGAATGTGTTTCTCAGTTTATCTCTCTCCCACCCCTCTCTTTTTTCCTTTACTTCTTTGGCTTGTTTCTTAAAGTCCACATCTAAGTGAAATCATGTGGTATTGGTCTTTCTCTGATTGACTTATTTCACTTACCATTTCATCTGGCTCTATCTATGTCATTGCAAATGGCAAAATTCATCCTTTTTATATATATAAAAGAGTAAAGCATACACACACACCCCACATCCTCTTTATCCATTCATCTAGCTGTGGACACTTGGGCTGCTTCCACATCTTGGCTATTGTAAATAATGAAGCTATAAACATAGGGGTGCATGTATCCCTTTGAATTAGTGTTGTTTTATTCTTTAGGTAATACCCAGTAGTGCAATTGTTGGTGCCTAAGGTAGTCCTGTTTTTTATTTCTTTTAAAAGATTATATTTATTTATTCAGAGACAGAGAGAGTCAGAGACACAGGCAGAGGGAGAAGGAGGCTCTATGCAGGGAGCCCGACATGGGACTGGATCCGAGGTCTCCAGGATCACATCCCCGGCTGCAGGTGGCACTAAACCACTGCACCACTGGAGCTGCCCCCTATTTTTAATTTTTTGAGGAAACTTCATACTTGTTTCCATAGTGGCTGCACCAATTTGCTTTCCCACCAACAGTCCAGGAGGGTTCCGCTTCCTTTTTCTCCACATCCTTGCCAACACCTGCTCTTTCTTGTGTTGTTGATTTTAGCCATTCTGACAGGTGTGAGGGATATCTCATTGTAGTTTTGATTTGTATTTCCCTGATGGTAAGTGATGATGAGAATCTTTTCATGTGTCTGTTGGCCACTAGGTGTCTTCTTTGGAGAAACATCTGCTCATGTCTTCTGCCTATTTTCAATTGGATTATTTGATTTTAGGTATTGATTTTTAAAAGTCCTTTATGTGTTTTTGATAATAACCCTTTTTTGGACATGTCATTCACAAATATCTTCTCCCATTCAGTAGGTTCTTTTTTAGTTTCATTGATTTTTTCCTTTGCTGTCCAGAAGCTTTTTATTTTGATGTAATCCCAATAGGTTACTTTTGATTTTGTTTCCCTTGCCTTGAGTGACATATGTAGAAAAAAGTTGCAACAGCTGATATCAAAGAGGTTACTACCTGTTTTCTCTTCTAGGATTTTTATGGCTTCAGGTTTCAGGCTTTAGGTCTTTAATTTATTTTAATTTATTTTTGTGTGTAGGGTAAGGAAGTGTTCCCTTTGTTCACCCACTTTGCCTTGTGGGCCTGAGGTCTCAATGGTACTAAGGCTCAGCTTTTAAGTCACTTGCAAATCTTTCCCTGCCATCCATTTTAGGGATCTTTTTGGGGATCCCAGTTTACCCTACTTAACCATTTGGTGGCAGAAATAATGGAGATACTGAGTAGGCTGGGATTGATGGCCTATAGTCGACAATACCTTTGTGTTTTTTTCCTGCAAGCCACTGATATTCAGACCCGCTATGTCCACTCTCTCTCTTCTTCACCTAAAGGACTGTATACCCTTGGACAGATCCCTTATCTTTTTATTCCTTCTCATGCCTCGTTTTCAGGCATTAAAATGTTTAGTCCAAACTTAAATCCAGCTTAGACATGGCTCTTCTTCTGCAGCCCAGACTCACTCAGGGTGTGGGTTTTTTTTTTCATACACCTGCAGTCTGTGTTTTTCTTTGTAGCCATTACTCATTCACTGTAATACTTCCTGAGTACCTACTGTATGCTAGATACAGTTCTAAGTTCTCGAGCTAAATCACTTCCAAAACAGGCAAAGATCTCCTTCCTCATGCATTTTATATTCTAATGGGAGGAGACAGAGGCAATAAATAATGAATAAGTAAATTTTATAATATGTTAAAAAGTGATGAGTATTCCAGAAAAAGTAATACTGCATAAGGGTGGGGGAGGGAGAACCACTTCAGAGACAGATTGCCGTTTGAAGTAGGTGGTGAAGGTTAGCTTCACTGAGAAGGTGAGAAAAATCTTTGGCAAAGATTTGAAGGAGGAGAGAGGGTTATCTATAGATACCTGGGAGAGAGTGGGCTGAGGAGAAACAGCAGGTGCAATAATACTGAGGCAGGGTGTGCCAGTGGGTCTGGGAGGGCACGGTAAATGGACAGAACATCAAGCCAGAGAGGACAGGAGCCTGTGTGAAGACCATGCAGGAACTTGGATAATGTGGTGAACACTTGGGTATGAAACTGGAATTCAATGGTGAGTACTGAGAAGAGGTTTGACATAATTTGACCTGTGACCTAACCTTAGCAGCATCTAAAATGAACATAATCGTCTTCTGTGTTAGTAGCTATCTCGCCTCTAAACTGGGAGAGATCTGTTTCAGTCACCTTTGTGTCCAGCTGAGAGCAGCAGTCAATAAGTATCTGTTGACTAATTGGCAAAACCAGCTATTTCCAGGGGAGATGATATTCCATGGCTTATCTAGGGGTACTGGGCTCCAGAACTTCTAAACCAACCAGATCTGTTGGTTCTTTTGCCCCTATTTCTAAGAGGATAAATTACTTTTTCTTGAGCTTCCTTCCACCTGTGGGATCCTAATTACAATTCCAGAACCACACTCCTCATTCCCCAGATCTGCTGCATGTAGGTGATCAATAGGAATGGTCAGTGAATCCCAGGTGTGTGGAGTCCAGAGCCTATTCTCCAAGTCTCCCATTCTAGTCTTGCTATAATTTGCTGAATGTTTTACTATATGAGAATGCATTTTTTAAGTAAAAACTTTTAATTTCTTTTTGAACAAGTACATGTAGCTGAGATTAAGGGGTACAAGAGCTCCTGGCCCCAAGGGTCTCAAACAGACCACTGGTGTTGGCCACTCACTGCTGACACATTCCAAAGGCAGAGAGAGGAGTGGTGGTGAATGTGAAAGAATTTATTTCAGTGAGGCCAACACCAGGAAGACAGCAGACTATCATCTCAAAGGCCATCTCCAAGTGTGGAAAATATTTCCAGGCTTAAATATGGAAAATGTGGGTCAAAGGTCGGTGGGTTTGGGCAAGGGGGAGGTAAAGGTCAGGTGGATCATTGCCTTGGAGTCAGTCCTGCGGGTCCTGCTAAACCAGGGCAGTCCTTATGAGTGCTTGAGGGAGTAGTTTCAGTTGAGTCAGGGGATACTTTGACCACAAGGTCTTTTGCCTGAGTTAAAAAGTAAGCTGGAAAGAAGAATTTAAACATTAGAAGGTACAGTTGGAGGTTAAAGTGGAGGTAGGTGGTTGAAGTCCTCTTTCATAAATAAAAATTTAATTGGAGTGACTTAATAGAAAAGCCCACTTTGATCTGTTTCAAAGTCCAACTACTTCCTCTCTCCAGAAGCAGCTGAGATGAGCAGTTTCTAGTGCCCCCTACGAGAAGTATCCTAAACAGCTTGATGCCTACTATCAAGTTTAATCCTCACATGTCTAAATGGTCTCCTAGGACCATCTCCCATTTTCAAATGAGAAGACTGAGATTTGGGACAGGAGTAACAACTTTAAAAGCACACAGCTCAGTACCAGAGGAAGCCAAATTCAAATCCAAATAGACTTTGGGTTATTGGTCCTCATGAACTTCTATAGCTTCTATATAGCTGTACTGTATAGTAATGGATAAAGAGGTAGCTAAACACTGGAGCTAAAGAACCTGAGGGTATTTATACAGGGAAGAGGGGGTTACTGGTGCAGGAGAAAGCACAAATCCAGACATCAGAAGACAGATATGTAAGGCAAGGAGACTAGCGCTGTGCAGAAATGGATGGGATGGGGTAAAATCAGTAGCCCCTCCCCAGGACAGGGAAGTAAATGAGGCAGAGGTAAACAGCTTGGATGTCTCTAGTAGGCACCCAATAAAGAACACAACAGGAAGAATAGCTGATCCTCCGGGACTCCTCCTAGACCAGGAGAGAGCCTGAGATTCCTAGGAACCCACCAGGAGGTAACTTCTTCTTTTTTTTTTAATAAATTAATTTTTATTGGTGTTCAATTTAACAACATACAGAATAACACCCAGTGCTCATCCCGTCAAGTGTCCCCCTCAGTGCCCGTCACACATTCACCCCCACCCCCCGCCCTCCTCCCCTTCCACCACCCCTAGTTCATTTCCCAGAGTTAGGAGTCTTTATGTTCTGTCCCCCTTTCTGATATTTCCCACACATTTCTTCTCATCCATTTGGGGAATATGAATAATAGTGAAAGGGAATATAAGGGAAGGGAGAAGAAATGTGCAGGAGGTAACTTCTTATTTCATGCCACCAAATTCCTTCAGAAAATATCATCTCCATTTCCCAAGTAGATACAACTATTTCTTAAAGTCCTTTAACAGAGTCTTAGAAAGGGACAGCAACTTGTTACCTAATTCTGCAGGATTTAGGCTTCTATGTGCTGGGGTCCTGTTTTCCCTCCCCTCTGTGGCAAAGTGATCAAGATAAAAGAAATCACTGGACAGAAGGGAGAGAGTTGTCCAGGTGATTTCCTGTTCCCGGTACTCTGAAGCCCCATTGTAGGTAGGTGACAAGAGGGCACAGAATAGCAACAGCAAGAGGCATTTAGGGCAGACACTAGGGAGAACTTCTTGGCAGAGAATTAAGAGACTTATGACTGTGTGATTCTGAGGTATTTAGCACTACTTATTTCAGGGATATTTAAGAAAGGACAGATACCTTCAGGGACCGAGGGGCTAGGTGGTTGGTAGAAGCCTATGAATTTTCCCAGGGTAGCTGAGGAATTCTTCCCAGGACAGGACTGCTGCTCAACATAAGCAGGTTTTTCAAGCCATGCTGTTTCTAGGTTGCCCAGAGAAAAGCATAAAAAGGAACCAAATTGCTTCTAGTATCCTGTCTAAGTGTGTCTCCCCAGACTCCCACCTTGGATCCTGGCTTCTACAGTCTGTAAGCCCTCTGGCTTCCTCAAAAGTCTTCTGATGTGGGTCTCTGTCACCGTGCCTTCATTGCCAAGTAACTGGCACCCTTATTTTGTCCCTGGCTTGTGAATCTCCATTTCCAAAGTTCATGTCTCCAACAGAGACCTCTGCATTTAGGGAGCCCCAATCCCTGCTGGTCATGGGGGTGCTTTTAGTGTATTAACCATGGCTGGTCAGCTTCCCAACAGACTAACTCTTGAAGAGTGGATCTTTGGGGTGAGGAATAGCTAGAGTGAGAGCCGACAGGCAATCTGTGTGCATTGGGGCACTTTTTCCATCTGGGAGGACATGGGATCTGTGGTGACCTGTAATGTCAAAAATCCCTTATTCAACTGCAAAATTTTTCTCTTTGGTGAGTGTTTCTGGAAAACAGCTTGTCTCAGAGGCTGAGAGCCCTCTGCTTTTCAGCTTTTTTTCTTTAAGATTTGTATTTATTTATTCATGACAGACACAGAGAGAGAGAGAGAGGCAGAGAGAGAAGCAGGCTCCCCACAAGGAGCCCAATGCGGAACTCGATCCCAGGACTCCAGTATCACTCCCTGGGCTGAAGGCAGGTGCTCAACTGCTGAGTCACCCAGGCATCCCTGCTTTTCAGCTCTTACCTTGGGGTCTGAGGATCCACTGCCAGTCAGCAGTGTGGGCAAGTGAGATCCATTCTACTGGGAAGTTAGTGTTCTAGGCCTGAGTCTGAGATTGACTTACTGTGTGACCTTAAGGAAGTATTGTTCCACTCAGGGTTTTCATCTTATCCCCTCAATGACCTGGGAAGGTCTTTGTTTTTCTGACCCAATGACTCAAACAGAGCTACAGAAGAGCTAATACTAATTGAGTTGGACAGGACAGCAGGTTGAGTGGGATAATTTGCAGAGACAGAGAATATTAAGTTCTCTTAATATTTGGGCAAAGTATGTTTGACATGCATGATAGATATCCAAGAGAAGAAGTCAAGCAGATTGGGATGCAACAGAGAGATCCAGGCTGGAGACATGTGTGAGTGTCATCAGCGAGGAAGTTGGGGTTCAAGCTACCATATTGGGTGAGAGCATGTATGGAGTGAGTGTGGACAAAGGAGATGCGTCAGAATCATCAAAAGAGAAAGTGAAGAAAGGAGGTGAAAGAAAGTACATCAAGCCCATGGGAACTCTGTTTCTCTCTTCCTGGTTGGAGCTAGAACTTGCTGTCAGTCCTGGGCATAAATCTGCTCTTTGTCCCCTGGATCGGAGAAGGACAAACAGTGTATGTTCTCATTCATTTGGGGAATATAAATAATAGTGAAAGGGAATGTAAGGGAAGGGAGAGGAAATATGTGGGAAATATCAGAAAGGGAGACAGAACATAAAGACTCCTAACTCTGGGAAACGAGCTAGGGGTGGTGGAAGGGGAGGAGGGAGGGGGTGGGGGTGAGTGGGTGGCGGGCACTGAGGGGGACACTTGACGGGATGAGCACTGGGTGTTATTCTGTATGTTGGTAAATTGAACACCAATAAAAAATTAATTTATATATAAAAAAAGTACTGTCCTTGCTGATCCCCAAGCTCTGGGGTTGTGCATTGCATAAGCACAGCAGGAGGACTGCCATCACCCCAACTAAGTCTTGGGTTATCCATAGTTAATGATTAGCTGTGCTCTCCATGAAGACTGTGGGGATTCCAGGAGCTGTCTGCTCAGGAGGAGGGTGGACCAAGAGATCCGTGGAGAAACTTCCCAAAGGACTTTGCAGGTGAGCACCATTGTCAGTAATGGTGATCTAATGGGTCACTAAATGATCTCTAGATGTCAGGGATAGGGAGGAGAGTAAAAATCCCCAGGAAAATGCAATCTGCAACACTAGGGACCTTGAAAGGGCCAAGTCTTAGTGAGGAGGCAGCACTGGGCAAAGGAAAAGTATCTTAAGCATAGCAAAGAGAAGGACTGGAGTGGCTGGGAGAAGGACAGTCAAAGGGGGTGAGAATTGCATAGTAGTCAGGGAAGGAAGCCTGCCTGAGGAGGTGAGGCCAGAAGAATGAGCAAGAGACACCCATGGAAAGAGAGAGGAACCAGAAGGTACAAAGGTAATAAATATTCCCACCTAGGAGCTGGTAAAATATCTTTACTTGTTTGTGTAGAAAATAGGAGAGGAGACACAAATGTTCGGAGACCTGAACATTCTGGCTCCTGCTGCCTAGACAATGAAGGATGGATCCAGCCATTGGTGGTTTAGATCACCACCTGACAGACTAATGGATCATAGAGAATTGCTTATTGTTAATAAGTAGGATACATAACAGATCCTTTATACTATTAATAAAGTTTTTTATTGCTTTGAGGTATGCCTGGAAAAAAGGAGCTATCTCAGTCAAGATTCAGTTGAAGGAAATAGATGCTACCTGTATTAGTCAGTATTTACTGCAGTAACAAACATCTAGGAGCTTATACTCATACATATTTTCTTTTTCATGGGCTTGTGTGTTAGCTGTGGCTGTTAGGTTTCATCTCAGCTCCACATGCGCTATCATCCAGATATGCTACTGGGATATGCTATTCTTATAATAGAAAACAGAAATGCAAGAGTTCCTGACCAGCTGCACAGTCTCATCTACTCACATCTCATTGACCAAAGCACATCCCATGAATAAGCCAAAGTCAATGAGAGGTAGATACAATCTCTTTCCCAGCATGCACTGTGCAAGTCATATAAAAATGAATGGGGACATGAAATCCTACTGTAGGGAACAGGCAATTGTTGGGAAAAAAATTCATTCTACCACACCACACTATTTTAAACACAGAGGTATTTATTGCATGAAATTAGATGTTTATAGAATTATCAGATGGGTTAAAGAGGCAGGATTTGGACTGGGTATTGTGCTTTTGGAGAATGGCACACCAGAGGGAAACAGAACTGAATGCTGAGTGCCAATTTACTCATAAACAACACAAAATCTTTTCTGGAAGAAGCCTGTAAGGTTGCGATGAATCTCATTAAGCAGCTGACTAGAGCAGTCTATGCCAGAAAGATTCACCACTGTGACCTTTTTGCTTCACAGATCTGACCATGTATTGGCTGCGGAAACTCCAGGGTCTCTGTATCCTATGGAGGACCCAGATCTCTAGTCGTACTGTCCACCTCCATACCAAGCAACTGGCATCCCTGCGGTGGGGTCACCAGGAGGTCCCTCCCAAGTTTAACTTTGCTAGTGATATGATTGATCACTGGGCTGGCATGGAGAAGGTAATGGGGTAGAAAAAGGGCACAAAACTGAACAAAGTTCATTGATTCATCTACTCATTCCATAAATATTCATTGAGTACTTATATGTCAAGTACTATGATGAGCTATGAATAATTTGTCCATTTTACATGAAGGAAGCATAAGTAGGAGCAAGAGAGTATGGGGTTGGCAGAAAAGAGCCCCCGGGGGCTGGTACTAGGTAGATCAGTCTGAAACACGTCCCCACCATGGCCCGAGTAGATCAATCTGGAACACATCCCCACCCTGCCCTGGACAGCCAACACACAGTTGCCAATACATACATGATCTGTTGTAACCTCCCAGGGTAAAACAGGAGAAGGGGGCTGTCATCATAGAGAAAGTAGATTTGAGTTTAGTAAGACAAAATCAGCACTGACCAAAGGTTGAGTCAGTCTTCTCAGAAAAGTATGGGTTCTTGTCATTAGGGGTGTGTAAGCAGGGTGGCCAATAGGCAGAGATTGTTCAAAGGGCTCCATCACGAGCTATCAGAGAAACAAAGCAATGTGGAAATTTTTGTTTCCTTTCCCTCCCTGGACTTCTAGAATTCCACCCCATTTGTTGCCAATCCTGCTACTGCCTTCACCTGACATTCTGTGCACCTTTCTGGAGCATGGAAGATGAATTCCTGGCTAGTATATGGGAAGAGGTGGAACATGGCACTCAAAGGGAGTCATACCATGATGTTGGCTTGAGGTCCCATGACACAGCCTTGATGTGCAGATCACAAATGCTGGGCCTCTAGAGGAAGATGGCCCATGGTGCAGGGAACTCTGAAAAAATTAGTAGTAATAAGTCAACATTTTTTTTCCTTTTCATTTGTTTATGTATATATTTATTGGAGTTCAATTTGCCAACATATACTATAACAACCAATGCTCATCCCATCATATGCCCCCCTCAGTGCCCGACACCCGGTCAACCCATCCCCCCGCCCACTTACCTGTCCCCTACCCCATGGTCATTTCCCAGATTTAGGAGTCTCATGTTTTGTTGCCCTCTCTGACTTTTCCCACTCATTTTCTCTCCTTCCCCTATAATCCCTTTCACTATTTTTTATATTCTCTGTATGAGTGAAACCGTATAATGATTATCCTTCTCCGACTGACTTACTTCACTCAGCAAAATACATTGCAGTTCCATCCACGTTGAAGCAAATGGTGGGTATTCCTTGTTTCTAATGGCTGAGTAATATTCCATTGTATATATAGATCACATCTTCTATCCATTCATCTTTCGATGGACACCGAGGCTCCCTCCACAGTTTGGCTATTGTGGACATTGCTGCTATAAACATTGGGGTGCTGGTGTCTCAGTTTTTCACTACATCTGTATCTTTGGGGTAAATCCCCAGCAGGGTAATTGCTGCGTGGTAGGGCAGATCTATTTTTAACTCTTTGAGGAACCTCCACACAGTTTTCCAGAGTGGTTGCACCAGTTCATATTCCCACCAACAGTGCAAGAGGGTTCCCCTTTCTCCACATCCTCTCCAACATTTGTGGTTTCCTGCCTTGTTAATTTTCCCCATTCTCACTGGTGTGAGGTGGTATCTCATTGTGGTTTGGATTTGTATTTCCCTGATGACAAGTGATCCAGAGTATTTTCTCATGTGCTTGTTGGCCATGTCTATGTCTCCCTCTGTGAGATTTCTGTTCATGTCTTTTGCCCATTTCATGATTGGATTGTTTGTTTCTTGGGTGTTGAGTTTAATAAGTTTTTTATAGATCTTGGAAACTAGCCCTTTATCTGATATGTTATTTGCAAATATCTTCTCCCATTCTGTAGGTTGTCTTTTAGTTTTCTTGACTGTTTCTTTTGCTGTAAAAAACAGAAGCTTCTTATCTTGATTAAGTCCTAATAGTTCATTTTTGCATAGGTTTCCCTTGCCTTGATAGATGTATCTTGCAAGAAGTTGCTGTGGCCAAGTTCAAAAGGGGTGTTGCTGTGTTCTCCTCTAGGATTTGATAGATTCTTTTTTTAATTTTTTTTATTTAATGGATTCTTGTCTCACATTTAGATCTTTCATCGTTTTGAGTTTATCTCTGTGTATAGTGTAAGTGAGTTGTGTAGTTTCATTCTTCTGCATGAGGCTGTCCAATTTTCCCAGCACCATTTATTGAAGAGACTGTCCTTTTTCCAGTGGATAGTCTCTCCTGCTTTGTCGATTATTAGTTGACCATAGAGTTGAGGGCACATTTCTGGGTTTGCTATTCTCTTCCATTGGCCTCTGTGTCTGTTTTAATGCTAGGACTATACTGTCTTGATGGTCACAGTTTTGTAGTTGAATTTGAAATCCATCATTGTGATGTCCCTGGCTCTGGTTTTATTTTTCAATATTCCCCTGGCTATTTCAGGACTTTTCTGACTCCACACAAATCTTAAGATGATTTGTGACAACTCTCTGAAGAAAGTCCATGGCATTTTGATAGGAATTGCAATGAATGTGCAAAGTGCCCTGGGTAGTACAGACATTTTCACAATATTAATTCTTCCAATCCATGAGCATGGAATGTTTTTCCATCTCTTTGTGTCTTCCTCAATTTCTTTCAAAAGTGTTCTATAGTTTTTAGGGTATAGATCCTTTACCTCTTTGGTTAGGTTTATCCCACGGTATCTTATGCTTTTGGTGCAGTTGTAAATGGGATTTATTCCCTCTCTTTCTCTTTCCTCAGTCTCATTGTTAGTGTATAGTAATGCCCACCCATTTCTGGGCATTGATTTTGTATCCTGCCACACTGCCAAATTGCTGTATGAGTTCTAGCAATCTTGGGATATAGTATTTTGGGTTTTCTATGTACAGTATCATGTCATCTGTGGAGAGGGAGAGTTTGACTTCTTCTTTGCCAATTTGAAGGCCCTTTATTTCTTTTTCTTGTCTAATTGTTGAGGCTAGGACTTCTAGTACTATGTTGAATAGCGGTGATGAGAGTGAACATCCCTGTCATGTTCCTGATCTTAGGGGAAAGGCTCTCTTAGGGGAAAGTGTTTACCCATTGAGAATGATATTTGCTGTGGGCTTTTCATAAATGGCATTTAAGATGCTGAGGAATGTTCCCTCTATCCCTACACTCTAAAGAGTTTTGGTCAGGAATGGATGCTGTATTTTATCAAATGCTTTCTCTGCATCTATTGAGAGGATCATATGGTTCTTGTTTTTTCCCTTGTTGATATGATCTATCACGTTGATTGCTTTATGAGTGTTGAACCAACCTTGCATCCCAGGGATAAATCTCACTTGGTCATGGTGAATAATTTTCTTAATGTACTGTTGGATCCTATTGGCTAGGATCTTGTTGAGAATTTTTGCATCTGTGTTCATCAGGGATATTGGTCTATATTTCTCCTTTTTGGTGGGGTCTTTAAGGATTGCTATGAGGATGCTTATGATGCCTCATAAAATGAGTTTGGAAGTATTCCGCCCCTTTCTATCTTTCAGAACAGCTTTAGTAGAATAGATATTGTTTCTTCTTTAAACGTTTGGTAGAATTCCCCTGGAAAGCCATTTGGCCCTGGACTTTTGTATCTTGGGAGGTTTTTGATGACTGCTTCAATTTCCTCCCTGGTGATTGGCCTTTCCAGGTTTCCAATTCTTTCCTGTTCCAGTTTTGGTAATTTGTGTTTTTTCCAGAAATGTGTCCATTTCTTCTAGACTGCCTAATTTATTGGCATGTAGCTGCTCATAATACATTTTAAAAATCTTTTGTATTTCCTTGGTATTGGTAGTGATGTCTCCTCTTTCATTCGTGATTTTATTGAGTCTTTCTCTCTCTCTCTCTCTTTTTTTTAACAAGGCTAGCTAATGGTTTATCTATCTTAATAATTCTTTCAAAAAACCAACTCCTGGTTTTGTTGATCTGTTCTACAGTTCCTCTGGTCTCTATTTCATTGAGTTCTGCCCCAATCTTTATTAACTCTCCTTTCTGCCTGGTGTAGGTTTTATTTCCTGTTCTTTCTCCAGTTCCTTTGGCTGTGAGGTTAGCTTGTGTATTTGAGTTTTTTCCAATTTTTTGAGGGAGGCTTGTATTGCGATGTGTTTCTCTCTAAGAACTGCTTTTGCTGTATCCCAAAGATTTTTGAACTGTCGTATTTTAATTTTCACTAATTCCATGAATTTTTAAAATTCTTCTCTAATTTTCTGGTTAACCCATTCATCTTTTAGTAGGTTTCTCTTTAACCTCCATGTGTTTTACATTCTTCCAATTTTCTTCTTGTGATTGAGTTCTAGTTTCAAAGCATTGTGGTCTGAAAATATGCAGGGGACAATCCCAATCTTTTGGTATCGCTTGAGACCTAATTTGTGAACCAGTGGTCTATTCTGGAGAAAGTTCTATATGCACTTGAGAAGAATGTGTATTCACTTGTGTTTGGATGGAAAGTTCTGTATATATCTGTGAAATCCATCTGGTCCAGTGTGTCATTTAAGGCTCTGGTTTCTTTGGAGATGTTGTGCTGAGGATATCTGTCATTTGCTGAAAGTGCCATGTTGAAGTCTCCTCCTATTAATGTATTATTATCTAGGTATGTCTTTACTTTGGTTGTTAATTGATTGATATACTTGGCAGCTCCCACATTAGCGGCATAAATATTCATGATTGTTAGGTCTTCTTGTTGGATAGACCCTTCAAGTATGATATACTGTCCCTCTTCATGTCTTACCACAGTCTTTGGCATAAACATTAATTTATCTGATATGAGAATGGCTACCCCAGCTTTCTTTTGAGGACCATTTGTTTTTTTTTTTATTGGAGTTCAATTTGCCAACATATAGTATAACACCCAGTGCTTATTCCGCCAAGTGCCCCCCTCAGTGCCCATCACCCAGTCACCCCCATCCCCCGCCCTCCTCCCTTTCACCCACCTCTTGTTCGTTTCCCAGAGTTAGGAGTCTCTCATGTTCTGTCTCCCTTTCTGATATTTCCCACCCCTTTTTTTCTCCTTCCCCCTTTATTCCCTTTCACTATTTTTTATATTCCCCAAATGAATGAGACCATATAATGTTTGTCCTTCTCTGATTGATTTATTTCACTCAGTATAATACTCTTTTGAGGACCATTTGAATGGTAAATGGTTCTCCAACCTTTCATTTTCAGGATGGAGATGTCCTTGATCTAAAATGAGTCTCTGGTAGACAGCAAATAGATGGATCTTTCTTTTTTATCCAGTTTGAAACCCTGCATCTTTTGATGGGATCATTTAGTCCATTCACATTCACAGTTACTATTCAAAGAGGAATAAAGGGGAAAAGAGAGAAATGAGTAAAAATATCAGTAAGGGTGACAGAACATGAGAGATACCTAACTCTAGGCGATGAACAAGGGGTAGTGGAAAGGGAGGTGGGCAGGGGGTTGGGGTGACTGGGTGACAGGCACTGAGGGGGGCAGTTGACAGGATGAGCACTGGGTAATATGCTATATGTTGGCAAATTGAACTCCAATAAAAAAAGAATATCACTACTTAAGTATACTTAATTTAAATAAGTCACATCTCAAGGGTGTGACGCCAGGGTATATTTTAAATTATTGTGGACTTAAAAAATGGCAAATGACAGTTAAGCTTATAGAGGCAGGATGAGTAGGATTTTTCCTATTAAATTTTCATAAGTTTGGGAGCTTTTGTGAATAATTAGGTCAATAAGTAGTGGTGAGAAAGCCAACAAGTTCAGTTTTATGCCACCATTCACCCACATCAGACTTCTAATTATGATTCATCCCATGGACATGTATGGGTAATACCCTGCAAAACTTGCCCTGAAAGTTAAGTGTAAGTATATTCTCAGTTTATAATTATAGCAGTGTTACCTCTTTGTGCTTATGGAGCATGAAATCATGTAACTGTGGGTTTTTTTTAATGTAACTCCCCCTCCCCCAAAAAAGATATGAATTTAGTTTAATCATAATACCTATTCAGTCCCTGTTTTTGTGGATCATTTCTTTGGGCTTCCTCTTTCTCTTTCAGGCTCCCTTTTAATATTTTTTGCAGAGCTGATTTGCTGGTCACATATTCTTTCAGTTTCTGCCTATCTTGGAAGCTCTTTATCTCTCCTTCTATTCTGAATGAGAGCATTGCTGGATAAAGTATTCTTGGCTGCAGGTTCTTCTCATTTAGGACGCTGAATATATCCTGCCAGCCCTTTCTGGCCTGCAAGGTCTCTGCATAAAGGTCAGCTGTTAATCTAATATTTCTCCCCATATAAGTTAGGGATCTCTTGTCTCTCATTGCTTTAAGGATTTTCTCTTTATCTTTGGAATTTGCAAGTTTCACTATTATATGTTGAGGTGTTGACCGGTTTTACTGATTCGGGGGGGCGGGGGGGACTCTCTATCTCCTGAATCTGAATGCCTGTTTCTCTCCCCAAATTAGGGAAATTCTCAGCTCTGATTTGTTCAAATACGCTTTCTGTCCCTCTGTCCCTCTCTGCATTTTCCCAATTATACGTAGATTCTTTCTTTTGAGGCTATCATTTATTTCCCTTAACCTTTCCTCATGGTGTCTCAGAATTGTTTTTCTCCTTTTTCCTCAGCTTCCTTCCTTGCCATCAACTTGTCTTCTATGCCACTCACTCTTTCTCCCACCTTATTAACCCTCGTGGTTAGGACCTCCAGTTTGGACTGCATCTCATTTAATTGATTTTTTTATTTCATCCTGATTAGATCTAAATTCTGCAGTCATGAATTCTCTAGAATCCTTTATGCTTTTTTCCCAGAACCATCAGTAGCTTTATAATTGTGCTTCTAAATTGGCTTTCTGACATCGAATTGTAATCCATATTCTTAATTCTGTGACAGTAGTACTGTTTCTGCTTTCTTTTGTGGTGAATTCTTCCTTCTGGTCATTTTGTTCAGTGAGGAGTGGTCCATGAGTGGGCTGAGTCTAGAATATAAACCACAGCCTAAGCACATGTATTAGCCTAAGCAAATTTCACCCTAGATGATTCTGATGAGGTCAGAGACCAGAAAATGAAAACAAAGATCAGAAAGAAATATAACAAAAGGACCACTAAAGTGAAAAGCAAATTTTAAAGCAACGTAGTAAAATATACATGGCCAAGAATCCCAAAGAAAAAGAAAAAAAAAATAAAAAAGCAAAAGTAAAGAGGGAAAAAAAGAGAAGAAAGAAAAAAGGGTGGGGAACTGGGAGATGGTGAAGAAGTTGTAGTGGAGGGAGAATGTAGTCTACCTGAGGGGTTCTAGAAGGTTATCTCTTGGTTTTGAGTGTATTACGTTCTGTGGGTTAGATGAGGCTCCGTCCCATATTTATATAAACCAGCAATACAGTAGAAATCCCCAACATTGACCACCAAAAGATAAATGAGATAAAAGAGGGGGGCAGAATGGGAATGAAGAGAGAATATAATCTCACAGAATGAACCAGCATGGTATATCACTTGGTGCTGGGTGCATGCTGGTTATGTTTTAGAAGGTATTACCTTTTGCCATTGTAGAACAAACTGAGGCAGAAAAAACAAAACACACACACACAGACAAAAAATTTCCTTTCTCTCCCAAAATTGAATTGATTATGTTGAAGGGACTCCAGTAGTGGAAAATATATCTAGGACGTGTAATTGTAGAAATATGAACGTCAAAAAGACAGAAACTTAAAAATGAAGAGGTGGTAAAATATTGTAGTTAAGGTGGGAAAAGAGAAAATATATTGGATTTTTTCAGTCTCATATAAAAATGAGTTGTACTGGTAAAAGGAAGGTAAGGGAGGTTGCCCTCTAGTTCTATATACTAAATCCCTCGACTTTCCCGGGAGCTTTCCAGCACTGCTTGGTCAAGAACTTGCTCTTCCCCTGTTCTTCCAGCAGTTTTCCTGGGGGAGGGGTCTGCTGTGCTGATTCTCAAGTGTGTGTACCTAGGGGAGATGCCCCCCCTTCTGAGGGCTGGGCTCAGTGGGAGCTGTTTATCCTGTGAGGCCCCTGCTCTCTGGTAGCCCCGCCTCTCCCAGGCACGTGGTGAAACAAGGAGGAGCAATGACAATGGCGGCAGCCAGGTCTCCAGCTCTGGAGTCCGCTCCTTACAGTAACTAATGCAGTCTCCCAGTCCGCACTGGCCTAGAAGCTCCCAGGCTGGTGCGGGGCCTAGATCTGCACAGCTTGGGGGCGCCCAGCAGCAGGAGAGTCCTCGCTGTCCTGTGCCTTCCCCATCTCCGCCTGTCCTGGGGAGTGAGGAATCGTGGGCTGTGTCCCCCAGCACCCTGGGATCCAGGACCCTGTGCTGCTGGAATAGCGCTTTTGGGGCCCGCATCTCCCGAAGGCAGCAGAGCGCAGACCCCTCCATCCAGAGCAACCCGCCTAAACGATGGAATTCTCCCAGATGCCCTGCCAGGTGCACTCCAGCCCTTTAAGAAGATCAGCCCACGGTTTGTGGTGAGCTCTCCCCTGGGCGCACTTCCTCTATTAGCGACTCTGGGAAACTGGAGGCTTCACTGCCCCCCTGTGATTCGGCCCGATTTCCCTGCTGAGCACTTTTCCTTCTGGGAAGAATCGGTGTGGATTTTTAAAGTTCCTGCTTCTCCGGGGCTGGGCTTTCCTGTCCCAGAGGCTCTCACTACCTGGCCTTAGCTGGGCATCTCGCAGTGCCCTTCCCCCACTTGATTCTTTTTTATTTTATTTTTTTCTGCCCTCCTACCTTGCTAGAAGTGAAAACCCTTCTCTCTGTCACGTTCCAGCTTTTCTCTCTTTAAATATCAGTTTGAATTCGTAGGTGTTCAGGATGTTTTGAAAGTTATCTAGGTAAGTTGGTGGGACCAGGTGAGTTGAGGACCCTACTCCTCTGCCATCTTGCCCTGCCCCCTAAGTCAACATTTTAAAATTGAAATTTTTCAGATAAAAATTTAGGTTTCTGACTTTTCTTTAAAAGTTATATCTCCTTAGAATAATGAAGAAGGTCTTTATTACCATGATTCAGAATTCTGAATCCATAAAAGAAATGATTTAAAAAATTAGCTACATAAATATAAAAAAACCACTACATTGACAAGCAATACCATAAATAAAATAAAGAAATGAATGGCAATCAGGGGAAGATATTCAACTCCTATGACACCGTAAGAGTTAATATTCCCAAGACAAAAAGAGCTCCTAGAAATCAAAAATAAAGAGATACAACCAAATGTACAAGTGGGCAAGGTGTATGAATGGACAGTTTACAGAAAAGTGTATCCAGGGGTGCCTGGCTGGCTCAGTTGTTAGAGCATGTGACTCTTGATCTTGGGGTTGTGAGTTCAAGCCCCATATTGGGCATAGAGATTAATTTAAAAATAAAATCTTTATAAAAAACGTGAACTCAAATGGCCCTTAAATATAAGAAAAAATAATTAACCCCACTCATAGTAAGAGTGATATAAAATTTCACTGAAATAATATTTTACCTACCATTTAGTTAAATACAGAAATTTGACATGCTCTGTTGACAGGAATATAAGGAAAATGACACGTTTCCACCTTACTTGTCAAAGTGCAAAATGATGCAACTGAGGAATTTTGAAATATCTAACACGATTACTATTAAATTTTATCTTTGACATTGTAGTTCTGATCTCAAACTATGGTATGGAATCCCGGAGGATACCTGAGATTCTTTCAGGGTAATCTGTGAAATCAAAACTATTTCAGAACAAAGCTAAGACAAATTGGAATCCTTGTGCATTACCAGTGGGTTTGTAAAATGGTATGGTTTCCATGTAAAACAGTGGGGCAGCTCCTCAAGAAGACAGATCATACCATGCCTATGTTCTTACCACAACACTGTGAAACTTGAATCCAACCACAAGAAAAAATTTGGAAAGACCACAAATACATGGATGTTAAACAATATGCTACTAAACAATGAATGGGTCAGCCAGGAGATCAAAGAAGAACTTAAAAAATACATGGAAATGGATGAAAATGAAAAGCAGGGTCTTGAAAAGGTCTTGGAAAGATATTTGTACACCCATGTTCATAGCAGGATTATTCACAATAGCCAAAAGGTAGGGTCAGTAAATGAATGAATTTATCCATTCAACAGAATGTGGCACATCCATATAATGAAATATTGTTCAGTCTTTTAAAAAATGAAATTTCCACTGTATGCTAGAAGGATAAACCTTGAAGATTTTAGGTTAAGTGAAATAAACCAGTCAGAGGACAAATGTATGGTTCCATTTATATGAGGTTCCTAGAGCAGTCAAATTCAGAGACAGAAAGTAGAATGCTGGTTGCCAGGGGCTGGGAGGAGGGTGAACTGGGGATTTCTTGTATAATAGGGACAGAGTTTCCATCCAGAAAGATGAGAAAGATGGATGGTGGTGATAATTGCACAGTAATACAAATACACTTATTACCACTGAACAGTACACTTAAAAATGATTGAGATGGTAGATTTTATGGTATGTATATTTGACCATAATTGAAAAACAAAAATATATACATAAATAGAGGGAGGATAACAAGCAAATAAATCTAAGATAAATAACATTTGCCTTTTTTGCTGTCATACTCTGACAAGTACACAGTGGTATTTTCCAGAGAATATATACATAGCAGGTGAAAAGAAAGAAAGTGATAGAAACAGATACCAGAATCCAACCGTCTTCTCTTAAGGAAGGTGCTGAAGGTGTTAAAGAGACTTGAAAAAATGTGAAACAAAGCCACTTTCTATTGTTTTAGAAAGTACACAGTCTTCATTGAAACATATTTGTGGTAAGATATAATGGCTTGTTACTGTTATTTGTAAAAGTACACATTTGTAAAATTTCTCAATTTCTAATATAGTAAATATGGATAGATAAAAGCCATATAAATAAAAGCGCTTTAGAGTGTATAACAGTCCTGAGATCAAAAAGTTTACTAAGCATTGATGTGATAATTCCAAGACAGGATTTATTCTACATGCCTGTGAGCCAGCCCACCCTGATCAGCAGGTGTTCTCTTTCTTCAGGCTGGCAAGCGACCTCCAGGCCCAGCCCTATGGTGGGTGAGCGGTGATGGAAATGAAATAGTGTGGAACTTCAGCCAACTGAGTGAACTCAGCCAGCAGGCAGCCAATGTCCTTTCAGGGGCATGTAGCCTGCAGCGTGGGGACCGTGTGGTGATGGTGCTGCCCCGAGTGCCTGAGTGGTGGCTAGTGACCCTGGGCTGCATGCGAGCAGGTTGGTAAATGACCACCTGGCCTGATTACTATTTCCCTGGTGAAGCTGATGGCAAAGAAATTCCACCACCTGCCCCTCGCAAAAGATGCCCCCTCTACATAGCATGCTGTCTCTCCTCATATGGAAATACCACCCTTCTTCCAATTATTTAAGTAAACTGCACCAACCACTGTGCTAGAGGTTGCTAATACAGTAATCAAAACATGGAATATAAATTCATGGGGCTTAAAGAGATTTGGAGAGAGATAACTTTAAACTATTAATTGCACACATAATTATTTAATCACAATTTTGATAAGTGGCACAAGAATTTCATAAGAAGCTATTGGAAGAAAAAAGTTGGCAAACTATGACCTATAGACCAAATCTGGTCTGCAGCTTGTTTTTGCAAATAGAGGGTTGTTTGTTTTTTTTTTTTTTAACACAGCCATGTCCTGTTTATGTATTGTCTGTAGCTGATTTTGCACTACAATGGCAGGTTGAGTGGTTAGGACAGAGAGCATCTGGCCCACAAGGCCTAAAATACCTACTGTTCGGGTCTTTGCAGAAAAATTTTGCCAGCCGCTATTATGAAATCTGAGGGGGCCACTGACGTCTCAGTGGAGTGATATTTGGGCTAGGATCTGAAGGATAAGTGGGATTCAGCCAGAAGAAGATGCAGAGAGGAATGCCCCAAGCAGAGAGAACAGCACAGAGAGGATGAAACCTTGCAAGTTATGCAAAAAACTGAAAGGATATCTGCGTGTTTAGAGGCAGCAAGGATAAAGTAGTGGCAAGTGACCCTGGAAAGATGGGAAGTGTCCTGGGGGCCATGGTGAGGAGTTTGCATCCTTATCGAGTGAGGAATGGAAAAGCATGGATGGATTGAGTGACATGATCATACTTTGTTCCTTAGGGGTCACCATGGATGGTGCATATTGATAGGATGAAGGAGGGCGAGCAGGTGTGGGAAACCCAGACAGGAAATAAGGAATGATGATGGCTTCAACCTTGGATAGGGTTTTGGAGATGGAGGTAATTGGTTGGATTTAAGAGGTAATTAGGAGGAAACTGAGAACACCATTTTTTGATGAATGGCATATGATAGAGGAATAAAGCCAGAGAGATGGAGAAGTCATAGATATTCTGGCACTGGGTGGGTGCCGTGGGCTTCACTGAAGTGAGGACCACAGGGAAAAGTAGGTATGGGGCTGTCAGGGTAAGGTGGAAGGTTCAATTTGGTAACTATTGAATTATGGGGTACCCATGTGGTTTTCAAGAAGGGATAAGAAGTTCCAGTTATAAAATAACATCCGGAGAATGTAATGTACAGCATGGGAACTGTATTGTGTATTCGAAAGTCGCTGAGAGTAGTTTTTTTAATAATAAATTTATTTTTTATTGGTGTTCAATTTGCCAACATACTGAATAACACCCAGTGCTCATCCTGTCAAGTGCCTCCCTCAGTGCAAGTCACCCATTCGCCCCCACCCCGGCCCTCCTCCCCTTCCACCACCCCTAGTTCGTTTCCCAGAGTTAGGAGTCTTCATGTTCTGTCTCCTTTCTGATATTTCCCACCCATTTATTCTCCCTTCCCTTCTATTCCCTTTCACTATCATTTATATTCCCCAAATGAATGAGACCATATAATGTTTGTCCTTCTCCAATTGACTTACTTCACTCAGCATAATACCCTCCAGTTCCATCCACATTGAAGCAAGTGGTGGGTACCTGTCATTTCTAATGGCTGAGTAATATTCCATTGTATACATAAACCACATATTCTTTATCCATTCATCTTTTGATGGACACCGAGGCTCCTTCCACACTTTGGCTATTGTGGACATTGCTGCTAGAAACATCGGGGTGCAGGTGTCCTGGCATTTCATTGCATCTGCATCTTTGGGGTAAATCCTCAGCAGTGCAATTGCTGGGTTGTAGGGCAGGTCTATTTTTAACTCTTTGAGGAACCTCCACACAGTTTTCCAGAGTGGCTTCACCATTTCACATTCCCACCAACAGTGTAAGAGGGTTCCCTTTTCTCTGCATCCTCTCCAACATTTGTCGTTTCCTGCCTTGTTAATTTTCCCCATAAGAGAGTAGAATTTAAAAGTTATCACCAGAAAAAAAAAATGTAATGATGTGTGGTGATAGATGTTAACTTAGAATGGTAATCATTTCATTAATATATCCATATATCAAATTATTATGTGGTACCCCTAAAACTAGTACACTGTTATATTTCAATTATATCTCAATCAGAAATATGTATGAGAAAAAGAAAAGAGATGGGAAGTGAGAAGTTGCATTGAAGGGCACAACATCTGAGATGGAGACAGAAATTCAAGAATCATCAACCTTTAGATATGAAAGAGAGGAGGTATAAGAAAGAGTCCCAGAAACTCCTGTACAACCTACCCTCATTCTCACCCTACCCATCCTGGCCTCCCTCACATATAACAGATATTCTCATCAATAAGGTGGAAGATGTAAGTATGATCAAGACGTAGGAGTAATCAGAGGAAGTAGAAACAACCGTAGGCCTTTGAGGCCCCACAAAGAAGATGATGCACTAAGAGATTATGGGAAGGAGAAGTCAGTGAGGGAGAGGTTGGTTATTCTGTGTCCCTTACTCAACATGGCCATCATGGTGGAGATACACCGGAGATGGTTAACAGATCTGCAATATGGATCCTGAAGTGTTAAGAATGGGAAGAAAGTGAACCAAGGGTAAAAGCTGTTCCATCAGGAGGAACGTGTGAAATCAGCTCTGTGAATGATGAACTATAATTCTAGTTATTGTCCAAAGAATAAACAAAATTACCTGAGTCTCATCAAGATAGGTAACAAAAACAGAAAACCAAGAGGTGTCTTCCCCAAGAAAATTCAGTGTTCCAGGTTTTGGAGAAGTAACCAGGCCCTAGAACAGGACCTGCATTGCAGGATGGAGAAATTTCAAGTGCCTTTCCTTAGTTTAATTACTGTGTGAAAGTCTTTTGAAACAGGAAACTCCTTTAAGGCATTGTGTGTGTACGTGTGTGTGTGTTAGACTGTCCATGGCATATCAGGCAACCCAGTTTCTGTAGCCCTGGTAGATCCCTTATAGTTCTAACACCCCCAGGAAATATGTGTTCAAATCTCTCTCTGACCTTGGATGCCTTGTTATTGATATCACCCATTGGTCACCCCTTCTCCAACCTCTCTTTCCCCATTTGTTCCCCACTGGTTGTTTACATCAGGCTTTTCTAGGGCAGAAAATAATCCTCCTTTCCAGTTCTCTCTAAGACATTTGGCTTCTCTAGGCCTCGTCTTCATTCCCGGGACTATCCAAATGAGAACCAAGGACATTCTCTATAGGCTGCAGGTGTCTAAAGCCAGGGCCATCGTGGCTGGGGATGAAGTGGCCCAGTTAGTGGACACCATAGCCTCTGACTGCCCTTCTCTGAAAACGAAGCTACTGGTGTCTGAGAAAAGCCGGGATGGGTGGCTAGACTTTAGGACACTACTGCGGTGAGTATTTGTATGTCTCAGCCTGTGTTTTCACCAAAGGTAGAAACTGAACTTATGAGCAGGAGTTTCGTTACATGTCTGGACTCCCTCCATTAGAGACATAGATCTTAGGAAACCCTTAGGGAGAACAAAAGCTTTTTCTAACATCATTATTTTAACGATAACTGTCAGAGAAGGAGACAACATGCAACCAGCTTTTAATGACTTGAAATTGGGACACTAGAGGAGATGCTCAAGAGAGGGAGGTCAAGGGAACAGAAGAGGTTATATTGCAAAAACTAAAACTAAATGAGCACCTACTATTTACCTGATATCATGCAAGGGCTCCTAACAACAATCAGATTAAAATTTATTGAGTTTTTGCTGAATAACACATTTTCTTTGTGTTACAGTTAGTTTTCTCAGTAACTCTATGAGATGGGTATTATTGATGATATTTCACGGATATAGAAAGTGAAACTCAGAGAAGTGAAATAGTCCAAAGTCACATAGTTAAAGTGCCACATTTCAGTGGCATTTGAGTCCAAGTGTGACTGACTCAGAATCCCTTGATCTTAACCATTCATAAGCACACCTTCTGAAGTGCGTTGGCTGACTTGCCCTTGCCAGTATGGGGGAATGTGAGAAGAAATGAGTCGCCAGGACATCTGGTGTCCAGAGAGCATCTGAGAATGTGACAATCTGTGTCTTTGTCAGAGAAGCATCTACCACTCATTGCTGTGTAGAGACAGGAAGCCAAGAAGCAGCTGCCATCTACTTCACCAGTGGGACTACTGGCCTTCCCAAGATGGTGGAACATTCCCACTCAAGCCTGGGCATGAAGGCCAAAATGGATATTGGGTAAGAGAAAACTTTTCTCTCTACAGAGAACTACAGGGCTTGAGAATTAACCAAGCTCAAATACAGTTTTCTTTGAATGGGCTACCATCTGGTGCTTCTGAGAAAGACAGTCGAGAAGTGGGGCAAGAGGGAGCATAACTTAGCAAGCTGGGTATCTAGTGACCTTTGGTGGGACATTTTTGTTTCGGATAACTTGATATCTCCAAGTACTCAGTGCTTTGAGTACTTTAAGCCATATGTCTAATGGGATTACCACAGGGTATATATGCATTTCCCCCTCCCAGTCCAATCTATATCTTGTTCTTGGAATGCTGGTTTTGTTTTGATGCCACCCACATTCCAGGAGGGCATTTTGGATATCAGCATCAAATTACTTTTCAAATCTGTTGAGGTAGAAGCTATAATTGGATTATAGTGTACCCTTGAGTAATACAAGGGTTAGGGGCATTGGCCCCTGTGTAGCTGAAAATCCAGGGATAACTTTTGACTACTCCAAAACTTTGGTTTTAATAATAAATTTATTTTTTATTGGTGTTCAATTTGCCAACATACAGAATAACACCCAGTGTTCATCCTGCCAAGTGCCCCCCTCAGTGCCCGCCCACCAGTCACCCCCACCCCCCGCCGTCCTCCCCTTCCACCACCCCTAGTTCATTTCCCAGAGTTAGGAGTCCAAAACTTAACTACTAATAGGCTACTGTTGACCAGAAGCCTTATTAATAACATAAATAGTAAACATATTTTGTATGTTATATGCATTATATACTCTATTCTTACAATAAAGTAAGCATGAGAAAAGAACATTTTACTAAGAAAGTCATAAGGTAGAGAAAATACATTTACACTATTGTACATGTACTCTATTGAAAAAAATCTGCATGTAAGTGGACCCATGCAGTTGAAACCCACAGTGTTCAAGCGTCAACCGTAATGAGGTAATCTAAGATTCTATAATTCAAAATTACCTTTTGCTATATATCAACCTCATCAAAGGAATCAGAAAATATTGTGCCAAGGTTGTCATGCAATAATACTAAGAGATATTCAGAGTCTTCTTTCTTTTTTCAGGATATCCTGCTTATCATGTTAAGTCTATTATTAGAACTGGAAAAATATTTTAATGCAAAAAAAATCTCAAAAACTTAAATGTCCCATCTATGAACCTGTAGTGCCAGAAGATTAAATTAGTTAATAGAAGAGCTATAGTAAAAATGCAGTTTCCAAAAGGTGGAGTGATAAATCACTTAAATGTAAGATATTAAATTTCCACCCCTCACCTCAAAATTTGGTCCCAATAGGACACAATTTCCCTACAGAGCTGAAAATATTAATCATCTTCAGTAAGAGACTATGGTGATTCCCAGGCACAGGGAAGTTCTTTGTGTCTAGCCTGAATCATTTTTGCTCTAAGACAGGGCTAACAACTTTTATTCTGGTCTGAAGAGAGAAAGACACACATTTCATCCTGTATAATACCTTCCACTGTGCTCAGGCAATTCATGATTCTTTAAGAAAACCAAAGGTCTATCTGGCCAAACTTGAACTTAGCAAGGCCACTTTTTTTAGAATATTCACTTATATGTCTTTTGTTAGTAAACATTTTCTGGGTAGTTACCTCATGCCCCAAATTACTAAGTTCTGGGGATAAAATGACAATGAGACCTAGTTATCTGTTAAGTCAAGTCTACTGGGATCACACCTTCTGAATACTCGCTTCTTCTTGAAATAGGGGTGTGTGGATAGAACAACTCCCCTTCCCCCTGCCTCCTTATAGTTATGCACAGTGCTACACACACACACACACACACACACACACACACACTTAGATATCCATACACTTATGCAAACACACTTTCCCCTCTGCCCACCACACACTCATTCTCCACCTATCCCATCATGCACTCATGTATATACACATGTATTTCTTCTATATTCTCAGTGTTTGGACAGACATGCAGCCTTCTGACATAATGTGGGTCATATCAGACACAGCTTGGATATTGAACATCATAGCTTCATTTCTGGAACCTTGGGCAGTAGGAGCATGCTCATTTATCCATCTCTTGCCAAAATTTGACCCAGTCATCATTCTAAAGGTAAGATAGGATCCAGTTTGCACCTGATGGTCAGAAGAAGTTCAAGGTTTGCACACTCCAATTTATTATGGTTTCTTTCAACTCGGCTTTTTTTTTTTTTTACTAAGTCTTGCCACATGGATAGACAGTATTCAGTAAGCGAGATGGAAAGGTCCCTGCCCTCATTGAGCTCCTGATCCAAGAAAGCAGAGAGACCCATATACAGATAAAAGAAATATGTTTAAGAGGCAGTCATCATAGGCCATTCATTACCCAAAACATATTTAATGGGCTCTTGCTTTTTGGTGTTGAATATTAGGTAGAGTTTTTCCTATGGAAATTCATGGGTCAGCCATTAAATAATATTTATATATTACATGACCCTGTACCATCAAAGCCATGTAAATGGGTTTATTTTGCTTGCAAAGTCATACACTATGTTAGATTCTACTTGTGATGGAGAATTGGACCATTGATGTTCTGAGGCCTTCAGGTCTCTGAAGTGATTAATGGCTCACTCAGATTTCTGTTTGGCTGGCAATAGAGACCCTGGGAGCAAACTGAGACATGGATGGCATACTTAAAGATCAAAGGTCAAGCATGGTCTAGGTTCTCTCAAGAGATTCTTTACAGATGGTTCCATTACTCCCTATTTTAAACAAATTTAAATAGAGTAACTGCCTCCTTCTGAAAGGATTTGAAGTGGCTTGTGTTAAGTGTCAAAAATAGAAAACAGATGTAAAATTGTAAAGCATATTAGGAAAATATAGGATGGGGATTTCAGTGGGTTGAGAGGGTGAAATTAAGAAAAGTAAGGAGAAGTATAGCAAATAAGTAGCTGATTGCATGTTGGGCTTCCTGCAAGGCAAAGCAATAAGGAAAATGAGAAAATTTTCATCACTTATACCAGTTCATTAAGAACACTCAGAGGAAATAACTGTGTGATGTGCTAATGTTAGTATTTTTTTCTAGACATTTTTGCCTGAACCACTCTTTATAGTAAAGTATGTGTGAAGCAAAACATGGGATGGAGTTGGTGTTGCATAATAGTTAAAAGTACAGGCCAGTAATGCTGGTTCCACTCACTGCTGGTTGTATGACCTTGAGCAAATTACTTAATTAAACCTCTTAGTTTTCCCTTCTTAAAACGGGACTGATAATACATACTCCATGAGGTTATTGTGAGAATTCAATGAGATAGAACAGGGGCTGGCAAGTATTCAGTTCTAGCTATTTTTAGTAACATTTCTAATGAATTGTCTATAGGTACTTACGATTTTTCTTTTTTAAAAAAAATATTTATTTACTTTAGATAGAGAGAGAGCATGAGAAGGGGGAGGGGAGAGGGAGAGGGAGAGGGAGAGAGAATCCTCAAGCAAATTCCTTGTTGAGCATAGAGCCCAACAATAGGCTAGATTATGACCCAGGCCAAAACCAAGAATTGGAAGCTTAACTGACTAAGCCGCCAAGGCACCCCAGTACTTTTAACTTTTCAAAGCACTTTTCTACCTGAATTATGTCCCAAAAATATTTTCAGGAAAATAGGGCTGGAATTCATCTGTTAACAAAGCTAGTCCTGGAAGGTTAAGTGACTTAACCAAGACAATATTTCTGATTTGCAACAGTAACTGAGCTCCTTCCCTTGGTGACTAGGGGTTTACATAATTCTAGAGGTGTGTTAATGGGGGCTGGTCATTAAATTGGCAGGAATAGTGAGCCAGAATTTGACAAAAATATTCCAAATTAGTCCTGGACCCTTTCTTTAAAATGATAGGTGGTTATTTCTCTATTATTTTTGACTTAAGAATTTGGTCTGAAATAGAATAAAGAAAGTAAGATTTCCAGAGCTCAACTCCAGGACCCATGCTTGCAACCACTGTGCATGCTGGTAAGTTCTGTACCTAACCTGGTGCTTAGTGTCAGTCGGCTCTCTCCCTCCAGGTGCTGTCCAGCTACCCAATCAACAACTTTATAGGAGCACCCATCATTTACCAGATGTTGATACAACAGGATTTTTCTAGGTGATGAGGCTTTGGGGGTTGGTAAGAGCCTGTGGGTTTATTGGCCCATCCTCCCATGTCCACCACATACACATATGCTCATCTCTCTGACCTGTTAAGCATAGGTTGCCCTGTGAAGCCTACCTCATCATTAAAGTACCTAGAATCCTCTCTAGGCCTGGACAGAGTTGGTTCTAGGGAGGCTCAGGGTGAATATTTACCTCTCTTCTCTCCTTCAGTTACAAGTTCCCACATCTACAGAACTGTTACACTGGAGGGGACACTCTCCTTCCAGACATTTTGGAGAACTGGAGGGCTCGGACAGGATTGGACATCCGAGAATTGTATGGCCAGACGGAAACGGTACCTACTCCTAGGGGAACCATGTGCTGGTGAACCTGGTGGGCTTCCAAAGGTTCTATGATAATAAAAATATGAGCCACTACTTATCATGCACTTATTCAATAAATATTTATTTTGCAACTACTATGGAATAGGTACTGTTTTAGCATCAACAAAGCAGCCAAAGCTCCTACTGTCCTGGACATTACATTCCAGTGGAAATGGGGGTGTTGAGACATAAACTAATAGATATATGACATAGCAGACAGTGAGACATTTTATGGAAAAAAAGTAAAGCAGGTGAGATGGGGTGAGATAGGCTGAGGAACTGGTATTTCTGATATGGATATCAGGGAAGTCCTCTTTAATGAGGTAACATTTCAGCAGAGACCTGAATTTATCAAGCATGTTATCCTCTGTACTAAGCTGCTCAGACTAAAGTGAGGAATGGGGAGAAGAACCCGCTAAGACCCCCACCTTACCTGCTGAGATGTCTTCTTGGAACTCTTGGGGCCCCTTGAGCATGAGGTGAATTCATATTGCTCTGTACCACACTGTTTATCAAAAAAACCCTGAGGCATAGTTTCCCCAGCAACTTTTCCAATGCCTCTTGTGACTCTCAGTACCTCTGGCCTCCTCCTCTCCACTCTTTCATCCCACACCCCTCTGTGGCTAATAGGTTTCCCTGGCAGGATTCCTGAGATAGCTTGTGGAAGAGAGTGATATGATGTAGAAGAACTTTGCAAATGTGGGTGAGGACAATGGCTATGTGGCAAGGACTTCCAGCTGAAATGTTTAGGGAATGTTCCTTTCAATACCAGCATCTCTGTTGGATTCATTTTAGGATTCAAGCAGAGCTAGCTCTCTTATGAGAGGTAATTTAATCCCATACTGTTTTAAAGGATTTTTGTTGTCCATCATCCCTGTTAGAGTATAGGTCCTTCTAAATAGATTATGATGAGGCTGGCAGTTCCTTTTCCCTGGGGAGGGATCAGTCAGATTGTTTTCCCAACAATGTAGTGCAACCCCTCAGGATGGGGGTTCCAGTCAAGGGTTGGGGGGGGACCAAGAAAAGGGACAGAGGGAGCTACCAAAGAAAAGGCCACTTCATGACTGTGTTAGGATCTGCTCTGCTCTACTAAATCTTTGTTTTTTTCTGTGACCACATGACTCCTCCTGAGGTTTGCCAATCCATCTACCACTTTCTGCAGGGAGTAACTTGCAGAGTTTCCAAGAACATGAAAATCAAACCTGGTTACCTGGGAACTGCTATTCCTCATTACGATGTGCAGGTTTGTTAGGGCTCTAAGGAGGGAGGGAAAAATAGGGAATGCACTAATTTTCCAGTAATTTATTTATTACATTGTTCACTGAGGAAAAATAATTGAAATTAAACATATTTAAATCATATTTAAAAAGGAAGAGTAACAATGAAAGGAAGGAAGGGAGGAAAGAAGAAAGAAAGGGAGGAAGGGAGAAAGGAAAGACACAAGAAAATTAATCATATTTATATAATCCAGAGAAAACCACTTTGAATAGCAAATTAAGTAGCTAGCTATTTACATAAATATATACACTTTTTTTAAAAAATAAGAGTCAGTCTTGACATATCATTTTGTAACTCACTTTTATCCTTGAACAAACTTGGGTGACCATCTTTTCAGGTCAAATAATATCTACTTACAACATGAGTTTTAATGACTACCTAGTAATAGATAGTATGGTTCCACTACTCTTTATGCCTTTTGTTGGTCAATGGATGATTTCCAAAATTTTCACTAGTAAAAACATTAAACAAGATGTTTTACCTAAAATTTTGCTCTTTTCCCTTATTATTTCTTTGGGCTAAATTCCAAGAAATAGAATTTCTGTTTATGGTTACATGCATAGATATATGTATCTAAAATGTATAACAACTTATACTCTATTCAGTGTTATTTGTAATTGCCTACTTCTCCCTCCCCCTGACTATGATCATAAGTTTTAAAATTTAAATCCAATTAGCCAACATATAGTAGTACATCAGTTTCAGGTGTAGATTTCAATAATCATCAATTGTGTATGACACTCGGTGTGTAATCATTTTTTAAAGATTTTATTTATTTATTTATTTATTTATTTATTTATTTATTTATTTAAGAAAGAGACAGAGCATCAGCAGGGGAGAGGGAGGAGAAAAGGAGAGGGGAAAGCAGGCTCTCCGCTGAGCAGGAAGCCCGACATGAGGCTCCATCCCAGTAACCTGGGATCATGACCTGAGCTGAAGGCATATGCTTAACTGACTGAGACACCCAGGTGCCCCTATAATCATTTTTAATATCCTTTTTAAAATATTTTTCTTCATTCTCATATAATTCTGTGACATAAGCTGTTATTATCTCTGTCATACAAATGAAGGCAGTGAAACATAGAACTTAGGCAGCTCAAAGTCAAGTAGTAAAGAGCCATAATTTGAGTTTTGATCTGTCTGATGTCCAAGTTCATGGCCTACAAAGGTCATGGGAAGCTATTCTATTTACTGAGCTCCCACAGACAGGAGGTTCTCTTCCCAAGGTCATCTGGTCCAGTCTCAATAAGGGGGTTTACCTCAACCATCCCAGGTAGATGGATTAGAGGTTGGGATGTAAAATTCTTTGCTCCTCTTTGTTTCTGGTTCTTGTTTTCAATCACCACTAGAGCAAGAGGGTCTTCCATCAGACCAGATCAGCTCTTCCATGCTGCTGCTCCAGCCACATAGAATCTACTTTCTATCTGCTTCCTCCTTCAGGTCGTGGATGACAAGGGCAATGTCTTGCCCCCTGGCATCGAGGGAGACATTGGCATCAGAGTAAAGCCTATCAGGCCTATAGGCATCTTCTCTGGTTATGTGGTGAGGAACCAACTCCTCCCCTCTGTTCTCTATGAAGATAGTGGACTCTGAGAGGGATGGGGGGGGGGCAAAGTTATGTACCTCCCAAGAGGTAAACCATGACAGGACATGGGACAGGTCCAGTGTCCAAGAATGGGCACTTTGTGGAGAGAAAACAAAACTGGGTATTCACCCCTGCCATCCTTAACCTACTCCAAATTCTTCTTCTTGAAGAATTATCTTTCTCCTATTACCCTTTTCCACCCCCCCAAAAATGTTCCATGTCAAAAAGTTTATTATCCCCAAACTACATAAAGCAGTACTCTCCCAAGGCAACCCTGCCCCTCTCCAAGTATCTGTCCCCCATTGATATCCTTTAGAGCCATCCTAGACATGACACTGAGACCTTACCATGTAGGTGGAAACTTCCCTATCTTCAGACGTTGGAACATTAGAAATAGATGATCCTCAAGCCTGACTGGCTTGCTATACAGATGAGGATGGATAGTGAAGTCAGAGATTAAAGGAGTCAACCAAGACCACTACTATTGAAAAAATGGGCAGAGGAGACCTCAAACATACACCTTCTGATACCAAGATGATGAAATAATCACTTAAATAAATCCAATGCTAATAGTTGCTGCCATTTATTGTGTGCTCACTACAACATGATGCCCAAGAGCATAGGTGAATAAATGAATCAATAGTATCCATCAGACTGGGCCCTGGAGAGTAGTTGAGAGACACTAGGTACAATAATTGAAATAAAAGGGAAAGTTCCAGGTCCATCTGAGGGCTGAGGGCAAGACCATCATGTGTAGTTGTTCAATCTACAAATCTGTTCATGCCAGCCCTGGGGCAGAGGATTTAGGCTTTGTAGTTCTAGTGACTATGACTCTCTGTGGTCACCAGGACAATCCTGAGAAGACAGCAGCCAACATTCGAGGGGATTTTTGGATACTTGGAGATCGGGCAATCAAGGATCAAGACGGCTATTTCCGGTTCATAGGCCGGTCAGATGATATCATTAACTCCAGTGGGTGAGCTTCGTTACTGGGCTGGAAAGGGTAATCTGGATCTTTATTCTGGCTGGTTCTGAACTTTTGGGCTGGCCAAGAAGTTGAGTGTCTAGTGTTCTCTGAAAGACAGGCTCTTCTACAGGTATCGGATTGGGCCCTCAGAGGTGGAGAATGCACTGATGGAGCATCCTGCTGTAATTGAGACAGCTGTAATCAGCAGCCCAGACCCTGTCCGAAAAGAGGTGACATGGGAGCAGTAGCCCGTGGCTGCAGGGGTAGGAGGTGGGGTGTGCAACTTTTGGAGACGAAGGCACATGGCTTGGTGGTTAAGATTTGATGAAATCTATGGGCTGGAAAGCCCTACCACTTACTAGCTGTGTGACCTTGGGCAAGTTACTCAGCCTTTTTGAGCCTCAGTTTCCATCTGTAAGATGAAGTGTTATTGTGAGAATGAAATGTGTTAATATTTGTAAAGTGCTTGCAACAAAGCCTGGCGCACCATACAAGGACAATTATTATGAGGCCACAGCTATTTCATTCTGCTGGTTGCCATTTGAATCCAAATTTGATTCCTGACTAGAACAGAGGAGGGATTTGAGCCAAGGGGTAGAGCCCCTAAGCCATGGGGTTTACAAGAACATAAGGAAGAAGACCCCTTTGATGTTACGGCTATAGAAACAGGCCCAGATGGAGTCTAACAGACTTGGTATATGTGTAGAGAAAAGTAAGGTACAGAGGTGGGGGGGGGTCAATGTCCAAGTACATTTTGATAGGGTACAAGTTGAACATCATATCTCTGGCAGATATGTGTCATGTCACCCATGGAAATAATAGGAGCCACTAGACAAGGGAAGCCCAAAGGGGATCCTCTACTGAAAATCCCTCTGTGCCAAGCACTGAGCTATGGCTTGCTATATATGATTTCATTTTATTTCCCATGAATTAATTATGACAATTGGGTTATCCTTTTATAGAGGTACAAACTACAGTCTTTGTTTTTTGCTCTTCTAAGAAGTTTCTCCCTTTCACTCTCTGTTATCCCTAGGTTATGAAGTGAAGGTACTTTTTAATTTATAGTCCTGCCTACCCATCCAATAAGCCACTTTAAAGATAACTGGAACCTTAGGTATTGTTAACCCTCTTTGTTCCCTTTCCTTTGCCCAAATATCTGGAGGCACAGTTGAGGGGATATACAGGTGGTAGATTTGGTAGGAAGCCTTAACTCTACTTCTGTATTATTCCAGGATATGGCAACACACTGATCCCTTCTCTCTTGGCCCTCATCCTCCCGGTAGGTGGTGAAGGCATTTGTAGTTCTGGCCCCACAGTTTCTGTTCCACAACCTGGACCAGCTCACCAAGGAGCTACAGCAGCATGTGAAGTCAGTAACAGCCCCATACAAGTACCCAAGGAAGGTGAGGCCTCCGAACTCCCATGCTACCCTCACTTGAGGAACAAGAGATATTTCTCTTCTTGTATTTCTCTTTTTCAGGCTGCAGGTAATGCCTATAATGCCAAAGTTCTGACTGACTCTAACCAAGCAAGTCCCAAAAGACCATCCAATAGCTGTTTAGATGTTGAAAATTGGCCTCAGGCTTGCTGAGCTTGCTTTGAATTGAAAGTTGAGGGCTCCCATGGGAACAAGTTCTGGCCAATACCCCATCAAATTCCTACTCTCTGCACTGGGGTCTTGCTATTTGTTCAGGATTCTTTCACTTGTCAGAAACAGAAATCCAACATGAACTGTATCACTCACACAATTGAAAAGTGCAGGGATGGGGGCATCTTTAGTTGTGGCTGGTACCAGACATTCAAATGATATAATCAGGGATGCTTCTTTCACCTCTTGACTCTCTTTCTGTACTGGCTTCATTTCTTAAAATTTTCCTCCTTTGTAATGGTTACCAGCAGCTCCAAACATAAGTTTTTAGCAGTTTAGCAAATCACAGTAATAAAAGAGCATCTTTCCCCGCAAGGCATCAGCAAGTCTTCAGGTTGATGCTCATTGGACAAATTTAGGTCATGGGCCCATCATTAAATAATCCCTATAACTAGGGTGAGGGAACACTTTGATTGGCCAGTTCTGGGTCATGTGATCACCTCTGAAACAAGTTCAGGAAAGATGGAGAGAAAACTGCTATACCCATGATATGGATGGAGGGAGAGAGGGGTGGCTTCCCATAGGAATATGCTCTTACCAGAAAAGGCAGAAAGTATAGAATCCGCTGGACCTGTTTTCATTCTGAGACAGGGAACTAAGGCATGGGGGTTGACTGAAGGGGGACCCAGTTTTGGAGGTAGGTAGGAGCTTGCCCCAGGGAAAAGAGAAAAAAATGTTTTTGAGTCTCTGGTAGAGATGAGAGCAACTATATTAAATTTAAAGCTACTGAGATGTGTACCTAACGTAGAAGCTCATGATGCTTTGTCAGCATAGGTTAATTGTTGCAAGTGGATTTTCCAAGAATCAGACTCGATTAACATATAAGAGGTTTGTTAGGGAGTTCTTCTGGATCAATGTCTGGAGAAAGAAAGAGAAGGGAAGAGAAGGGTGCAGGATTGGGCAGAAGGTGAAGATGCACTGTGATATTATGTCACTGAGGGCCTCAGCCAACCCCATGGGGAGTTCTGCAGGCAGGATAACCTTTCAGAGATCCGGAGCTGCAGGTGAGGTTGGGAGAGTGCTGTATAGTTCCATGTAGATCAGGCGTGGATGTAGGCTGTGCTGGAATGGGGATGTGGCCCTGGGAGTGGCAGCTCTCCTTTGGCTGCAGCAGTCCCCAGGGAGATCTGGCAGTGGGAGCTGGGAGGGTTAAATCATTCTTGCAGGGGAATCTAGCAGCCCATCAAAGATTCCACCACATAGACTTTCAGCCTCAAACTCATAGTAAGGCAGTCAGTACAGCACAATCTATAGAATAAGACAGTTGCATTCAAAATTGATCTCTATCACTTACGCAACAATCTCTCTATGCCTCATTTTCCTTGTCTGTGAAATGGGGACAATAGTGTTACTCCTTTCCAGGTTGTTAATAAGAAGAATTAATATTTGTAAGACACAGGCACTCAGAAGATTAGCACATAATAAGCATTTAATAAGTATTTTTAAGGGGAATTAGAAATTTAATAACACCCAATATATTATGAATTTTGAATTGTAACTGAATATTTTGGAGGATCCAGTGGATCCACAATATAATGTTATATTACTCAATAGATGTGTCTCTTTTTAAAAGTCTCTCCTCTAGAATGCTTTGGGCAGGATTCTTTGATCTCTTTCCTCCTTCCTAGGACCAAACCCTTCCTAGATCTCCCCTGTGGCTTCTTTACCCTGCATCTATAGCCTTTACCCTCTATCCAGTTCTGCCTTATAGTGCTAAAGCATCCAGAGACCACAGGAAATGAATAGGTGTAGCTGTGTTTTGATAAAACCTCATTTACAAACATAGGATGAGGGCTGGATTTTGCCCTTAGGTATAGTCTATGAATCCCTGCTCCATCCCATTGTGATTTTACCAAATCCCTCCCTCAACAAAGTTAGTCTTGACTATGTAATACCCCCACATCAACTTTTAAGAAAATAACTTTTTTCCATATTAGTATTGGTATCCCTATTTTTATTACTTTTATCAAACTCACAACCATCTGACTCCTGGACCAATGCCCTGGCAAGCTGAGCCTTGTAATAAGGAAGTCTCTGTGAACTGTCTTCATCATCCATATCTTAGGATTCAGGAATATTAGAGATGGAGGGGTCCTCGACTTCAAACATTCTTCCCCACAGATATAAAAAATGCGATTGGAGAGATCTTATAGTTCTGCCAACAGGAAATGACTGAGCTGGAATTCAAAGTCAAGTCTCCTAGCTCTTAACTATTTACTGTCTGTAGTCCAGGTTAATAACCACAGCTAATATTTTGAGTGTTTACCCATGCCAAAAACTTAGCTTGCCTAATTTCATTTTTTCCTCACAATAACCCAACAAAGTTGTTACTATCCTACAGTTAACTCAGTGGGAAAATTGTCTCAGGAAAGTCAAGTGACCTGTCCAAAGCCAGGGAGGCGGTAGAGGAAAGACCATAGGCCTTTCCTATGGTGATGTCAAAGCTCAGGTGTTTGAGGACTGCATAGTGTCACATTTGCTGTGCTGCTTCTCTTCTGTCCCAGGGTATGTTAGACACCATTGGCTGGACCTTTATGTACCATTCCAGCCATTGTCTTCTTGCCTTTGTCCCAGAACACTTTCTGAAGCTTCTTATTGCCTAGGGGCTGCCCTGGGAGTGTTCCAATCTCAGTCTTCACTCACCTGGAGCCTCCAGCCTCAAGAGCTTCTTCTCACCCTATAGCAGTTCTGAAAAATATACTGGGGTCACAGATGGCCCACGCTAGGCTAACTTTTCCCAACAGGTGGAGTTTGTTTCTGAGCTGCCCAAGACTATCACAGGGAAAATCCAGCGGAAGAAGCTTCGAGACAAAGAGTGGAAGACATCCAGGCAAGCTGAGGCCCAGTGAGACCTACATGGGCATCCCTTTGGGCCCTACACTTCTTACTTCCATTTCCCTTTGGACTTTCTGTTTTCCTCTAGGGATAGAAGATTCCTTATGACAAGACAACTTATTTCTGTCTTTCCCTGGTTATTAGCACAAAATCTTACCAGATTAGATGTTGAAAGAAGAAAGGGGAGGGGGAATAAAAGAGGGGAAAGAAGAGAGGAAGAGAGAAAAAGGAAAGAAAAATTAGAGAAAGAATGAAACAGCAAAAGAAAGCAATTAGGAAAGAAAAAGAGGGAAGGCAGGAAGAGGGGGATGAAGGGATGGAGGAAAGTGAATTGGAGGAAGGCAGAGAAAGAGAAGAAGGAAGGGAGGGAAGAAGGGAGGAAATAAAAAAGCTTGATAAAAATAGTAAAAGAGAGAAAAAAAAACCCAAGATTTTGACAAATAACGTAGTGTCCTTTATATAATGCTGAAAATAACTCAAGATTGGCTAAAAAAAATAGTAAGAGACTGATAAAAATGATTTATCTCACGAATAAGTGAGGGCAACTGATAATTATTCTCACAGGTAGATGGACAGTGGCAGAGTCCAGCAGAATCCTGGATCTTAGGAAGGAAATGAAAAGTCAACGCACTTCATCTTACCCCTGGTCAGACCTCCATACAGACAGGCTTGCGCCTGTGGTTAGGACATTGGAGGCCTCCTCAGGTCACCTCAAACCTCAGGACACACATGACCAGAGGAGGGGACTATCCACTATTGAGTGCTTTCCATATGCCAGACACTGTCCTAAGCATTTTATAAATACTATCATGTTTCACCTCTGTGTGGCATCTACAACCTTTGGTACATAGGTGTGGGAACACTATAGGAACCTCAAAAAAGTGTCCCTTCCCCATGGCTCATGTTTGTGGTAGTATCTACTCTTCCTAGAATCAAGTAATTGTTGGGCCAGTGGGATCAAGGGGGATCAGGAGGCACCAACAAAATGGCGGCAGACCCTGCATCTTGTTACCCTCCCCTCAGAACTTTCCCACCACCAGCAGACCGCCCATGGACACAACATCAGGTGGAGACAGGACCTATGCAGGAAACCTGAACCACACCTTACCCAAACCCCATATAAGGGCATAAGCAGTTATCACCCCATACAGACACAACTCCCCACCCCTCCCCCCTTAAAAGCTCACATGTACTCCCTTTGGGCACGCCTTCCCTGGCCCATGACTCCCCACTCTCTCCCTCTCCTGTGGGCCACGGAACCTTGCCTGAGAGCACATCTCATTAAAAGCTTGCCTCAACCAACTTTTGCCTGGCCTCTCTATTTCATTTCACTACCAATTGGATTAAACCTGACATTTGGTGGGGAAACCCAGGAGGAGATCAAGGCCGCACTCTGGTGGGGAACCTCTCTCCTCTCATCACCAGGACCTTGTCTGAACCCAATGCCTTGGATTGGGCAGTTCCCCCAATTCTGTGCCCCTGTCCAGGTGGTACTGCCTGAAGCCACAGCCACACCAGGGCAACTCCACTGAGCCACCGGGTGGCTTTCCATTGGTCCCTAGAGATCAGGAGACATCCTCATCCTCATGGTGACCTGTTTCTGTCCGTGACCCTGAGCTGCAAATGGGGACACCGGTTTTCAGTGTCTGGGTTACCTGTCAGGAATCGTGGGAACTGCCCAATCCAAATTTGACCCCCAAAACTACCTTGGGTTGTCTACTGGCCAATTTTGAAACTCTGGGGTTCTCACAGGATCTCAGAAAATGGCGACTTACCAGACCCTTACAGATCTGAACAACCTTTGTCAACGCCAGGGTGAATGGTCTCAGGTCCCTTACATTCAGGCTTTTTGGAACCTCTGCTCTCGTTCTTCCCTCTGTTCCACTGACTGCACAAGTCCTTCTGGCATGGGCGCCACCTTCTTCTACCCACAAAACAAAAGGCCCTGATTCCTATCATCCTTCCCCCCTCTCAGAACTTCTTGAGGGTCTCACTGGTCCCCCAGTCAGGGGAATCCCTACCCCTCCTCCTCCCTACTCGAAACCTTCTGCCCCCCCTCCCTCTCCCTCTGCATCCCAAACACCCTTACCTATCCCCGACCCTCAGCCTTCACTTCTTGCCTCCCCTCCAGGCTCTACCCATACAAGATCTCACAGGGTCTCTTCCTCCCCTGACCTACTCTGTCCCTTACGAGAGGTGGCGGGTGCAGAGGGCATTATACGTGTTCACGTCCCATTTTCACTCCAAGATCTTTCCCAAATCTAGAAACAGCTGGGCTCTTACTCTGTTAACCCAGGAAACTATATCAAGGAATTCCAATATTTGGCCCAGGGATATGGCTTGACTTGGCATGATTTGCATGTTGTCCAGACCACCACCCTTACAACGGAGGAGAGGGAACATATTCAGGCTGTTGTCCAAGAACACTCAGACCAGGTCCATTTGACCAATGCCACTAGCCGGTGGGTGCTCAGGCAGTTCCCGCTGGGGATCCTGGATGGGATTATCAGACTGGCCAAGATGGCCGCTGCCACTGCCGCTGCCGCTGCCACCACATGGTCCATTGTCTTATCGCTGATATGCTGGGGGCCTCTAACAAGGCTATCAACTATGATAAACTCTGGGAAGTTGCTCAGAACCCAGATGAAAACCCTGCAGTTTTCCTTAATAAGCTCACTGAGGCCTCAACCCAGTACACTGGCCTGGACCCAGCCTCCCCAGAAAAGCAGAAATGAGCGGTCTTTTTCCTCCCTAGCTGGGGCTACTGTCTTGGTGACCCATTTTATCTCTCAGTCCTCCCCTGATATCATAAAAAATTTTAAAAGGTCGAGGAGGGTCCTCAAACTCCCATTCCTGACCTGGTGAAAATGGCATTTAAAGTCTTTAACACCCGAGAGGAAGCGGTTGAACTTAAGAGGCAGGCTAGACTCCAGCAAAAGGTCCAACTCCAAACCCAAGCCTTGGTAGCAGCCCTGGCGGGCTCTGGAAGCCAACAGAAAGGGGAAATCAACTACACCCCGCCTGGGGCTTGCTTCAAATGCGGAACTGAGGGACACTGGGCCCATCAATGTCCCAATCCCAAGGAGCCAACATGGCCATGCCCTCAATGCAAGATGATGGGCCACTGGAAATCTGACTGCCCCAGTCTTGGAGGATCCTCGGCACCTCCACGAGGTGGAAACCCTGAGCCGGTAAGTCCAGCCTTCCAACTACTCAGATTGGATGATGACTGATGGGGCCCAGACTCCGACACCTCCCCTAACCCAGGCTGAGCCCAGGGTCATGCTCCAGGTAGTGGGTAAGTCCATCTTTTTCCTGTTGGACACGGGGTGACCTACTCTATCTTGCCTTCCTACTCAGGTGCCAGTTTCCCCTCTCCAATAGCGGCGGTGGGAATTGATGGCACCTCCTCCATTCCACAAACTACCCCACTCCTCTCTTGTGGCCTGGATGAGTTCCCTTTCTCACATTCCTTCCTTATAATTCCTTCCTGCCCCGCTCCTCTCCTCGGCCAGCCAGGATATCCTACACAAACTCAAGGCCACCATTCGTCTTTCTCGCTCACCATTTCTTACCCTTAATCTCTCCTGATCCCTCCCCACCACCCCATCTCCCTTTACCCATTAACCCCCAAGTCTGGGAAACCTCTAAACCAACTGTGGCCACTCATGACCCCCCCAGTAAAAATCCAGTTAAAAGATCAAACCTCCTTTCCTTCTCATCCCCAATTTCCAATTTGGAAACTCACCAACGGGGTCTTAAATCTATTAATTTGTCCCACTGCTTAGCCCCCGGTAGGCGTTCTGCTCCCTAATCATTTAACTGCACCAACCCCACACCCACACCTCCGGGACCTTCTCCCTCTCTCCACAACATTTCCTTATTCACCGACCCTCTCAACCACCAATTCCCTTTCTGTTATTCCACCCCTAACTCTTCCCTCTGCAATGTCACCCTGTCTAATGTTACCTCTCATCACGCCCCTATTGGCAGTTGCTTAGGTGCAATGGCACCCTTTCTAATTCTCTCAATACCTCTGCCTCTCTCTGTTTGCCTGTCTCCTTGGTTCCATGATTAACTATCTATAGTCAAGCAGAATTAGCCCTCCTTGCCAGGGCCCCCCAAAAGCAGAAACGAGTGGTCTTTTTCCCACTAGTTATCGGAGTCTCCCTGGCCTCAACCCTGGTGGCCACGGACTGGGGACGAGGGCCTTAATCCACTCTGTATATTCCACCAGGGACCTATCTGAAAGGCTTCAAATAGCCATGGAGGCCTCGGCAGAGTGTCCAGCTTCCCTACAACACCAGGTAACATCAGTGGCTCAAGCTGAGCTCCAAAACTGACAGCCTTGGACCTCCTCACCACAGACAAGGGTGGAACCTGCATGTTTCTCAACGAAGAATGCTGTTACTACATCAGTGAAACAGGTGTAATTGAGGCCAATCTCCACACCCTTGCCAAAGTTCGTGAGTCTCTCCAAACCCGGTACCACCGGGGCGGTCCAACTACACCCCAATGGTGGCAGGC
Organism: Nyctereutes procyonoides; assembly: GCF_905146905.1. Classification (NCBI taxonomy): domain Eukaryota; kingdom Metazoa; phylum Chordata; class Mammalia; order Carnivora; family Canidae; genus Nyctereutes; species Nyctereutes procyonoides. The sequence continues at coordinate 52,942,564 of NW_026575126.1, forward strand.
CACACTAACTGCATGGCTCCTCCCCCTCCTAAGCCCATTCCTAATCATCAGCATATTATTAACAGTGGCCCCTTGTGTTCTCCGATTTATCCAGGAACGAGTTCGAGAAATGTCTTGAGTATCTGTCAATCAACTCCTCCTACACCTGTACTCCCACTTCACCACTTCTGAGGGACCCCAGGATGCCCCCTACTCAGCAGGAAGTAGCCAGATCTGAACTAATGCCCTATAACCACAAAAGGATCGGAATGTTGGACCGGTGGGATCAAGGGGGATCAGAAGGCACCAACAAAATGGCGGCAGACCCTCCATCTTGTTACCCTCCCCTCAGAACTTTCCCACCACCAGCAGGCTGCCCAAGGACAAATCCTCAGGTGGAGACATGATCTATGCAGGAAACCTGAACCACACCTTACCCAAACCCATATAAGGGCATAAGCAGTTATCACCCCATACTGACACAACCCCTTACCCCTCCCCCCTTAAAAGCTCACATGTACGCCCTTTGGGTATGACTTCCCTGGCCCATGACTCCCCGCTCTCTCCCTCCCCTGTGGGCCACAGAACCTCCCCCGAGAGCACGTCCCATTAATAGCTTGCCTCAACCAACCTTTGCTTGGCCTATTTCATTTCACTACCAATCGGATTAAACCTTACAGCAATAAAATCATTTTTAAGTCAAGAGCATGGGGATTGTGTTTGGAGAAAGTAAAGAAGTGGGGAGTGGCATTGAATCACAGAATCCATTCCTGAGGGCTTTGGGCTTCATTTCCAATGAAGGGATGGAGGATGAACCTTCCTAGCAGATACAAGTGAGCTGGAGAAGAAAGCAAAGGATCTCTGAAGGTCTAGGCTCTTCTCTGTCAGAATAATTATTAATAATAGCAACAACAGTATTAAGAATATCAATCACTTATCAAGTCCTTACCAAGTGTCAGGCACTATGCCAAACAAATACATATGGTGGTTAATGTTCATAGTCACCCCTTGATTCCGGTAGTATTATTTGTTTCCATTTTCCAGAAGAGAACGCAAAGACTTGGAGACATTAAGTGATACTACCCAAAGCCATGTAGCTGGTAAATGACATTTACAGGTTCAAAACCTAGACCCATTTGCCTACAACACCTATGCATCCTTTCCTCTTGCTTGCCTTCTCTTCCAGCCCTATTCTTCTCTCTACATCTGGCAGGTGTGTCCTCAGTTCTAGACACTGTTAACTTCATTACTACCATTATTAATGTAAACCCCCCCTGAAATATCCTAGTATCAAATGCCCTTATTCATATGATCTGTCCTAATTATAGCAGTCTTACTAATCCTATCACTACCAGTATTGGCAGATGGAATTACTATTCTATGAACAAATTGAAAGCTTAATACCACATTCTTTGACCCAGCCAGAGGAGGGGACCTCAGTTTATATCAGCATCTATCCTGATTCTTCAGACACCCCAAAGTACGTATGCTAATTTTATCAGGTTTCAGGATAATCTCACATTTTGTTACATACTATTCAGGCAAGAAAGCCTTTCAGGTATATGGGAATAGTCTGAGCAATAATATCTATTGGTTTCTTAGGCTTTATCATATGGACCCACCATGTTTAGGGATAGGCAGTGACACATGAGCATACTTTACATCAGCGACTATATTTACTGCTCTTCCAACAGGAGTCAAAGTATTCATCTGACTTGCCACCGTTCATGGAGGAAATATCAAGTGATAACCTGCTATACTATGAGCCCTAGGCTTTATTGTCCTATTTACTGTAGGAGGCCTAACAGGCATTGTACTAATTAACTCATCCCTAGACATTTTCCTCCATATCACTTACTGTGTAGCAGCACATTTTCACTACATTCTTTCGATAGTAGTGGTATTTGCTATCATGGGCGGGTTTGTTCACGATGCACTTTATGCTCAGGCTATACTCTTAATAGCACCTGAGCAAAAATTCACTCCCCACTTATGTTTGTTGGCATCAACAGAACATTCTTTTCTCAGCATTTTCTTCAACTATCCAGAATGCCTCAACACAATTCTGATTACCCAGATGCATATACAACATGAAATGCAGTCTCCTCTATGGGCACATTTATTTTATTAACAGTGGTAATACTAATGATATTTATAATTTGAGAAGTCTTTGCATCGAAATGAAAAGTAGCAATAGAACTTACTACAACAAATAGCGAATGACCACATGGGTGTCCTCCTCCATATCACACAAAGAGCCCACTTATGTAACCCCAAGAAAAGAATGGAAGGAATCTAACCCTCTTAGACTGGTTTCAAGCTAATGCCATAACCACTATATCTTTCTCAATAAAGACACTTCAGTAAAAATTACATAACTTTGTCAAAGTTAAATTATAGGTTGAAGTCCTTTATATCTCTGTGGCGTACCCTTTCCAATTAGGTTTCCAAGACACAAACTCCCCTATAATAGAATAACTTTTACATTTCCAAGCTAGTACACTGATAATTATATTTCTAGTTAGCTCCTTAGTCCTTTACATCATTTCATTGATATTAGCAATTACATTACCTCAAACAAGCACAATAGATGTACAAGTAGTAGAGACTGTATGAGCTATTCTACCAGATATTTTCATTTCAATCGCCCTGTCTTCATTACAAATCCCTTATATAATGAATGAAATCAATGACCCATTCTTAACCATAAAAACCATAGGGTGCCAATGATACTGAAGTTATAAATATACAGATTATGAAGACTTAAACTTCGACTCTTATGTGATCCCAACACAAGAACTAGAACCCAGACAACTGCAATTACTAGAGATTTGATAATTGGGCTGTACTACCAATAGAAATAACAATCCATATATTAATTTCATTAGATGTTTTACATTCATGAGCTATACTGTCTCTAGGTTTAAAAACTGACGCTCTCCCAGGATGAGTAAACCAAACTGCTCTAATGGTTGTACAACCAGAAATATACTATGGCCAATGCTCAGAAATCTGTGGTTCCAAACATAGCTTGATACCAATCGTTCTTGAGTTGGTGCCACCATCATACTTTGAAAAATGATCTGCATCCATACTGTAAAACCATTGAGAAGCTACAAAGCATTATCCTTGTAGGTTAAAGATTCAGAGTTGGGCAGCCTGGTGGCTCCGCGGTTTGGCGCCGCCTTCAGCCCAGGGCGTGATCCTGGAGACCCGGAATCGAGTCCCACATCCGGCTCCCTGCACGGAGCCTGCTTCTCCCTCTGCCTGTATCTCTGCCTCTCTCTGTGTGTCTCTCATGAATAAATAATAAAATAAAAACTTTAAAGAAAAGATTCAGAGTTTTAACCTTTCCTTAATGAAATGCCACAAATACATCAACCTGATTTATTATTATTTTATCAATGATTATAGCCCTGTTCATCGTGTTTCTACTGAAACTCTCAAGATATTATCCAGAAAATCTAGGACTGAAGCTAGTAGCGACATTAAAATATCCTGCACCTTGAGGAAAAAAAATGAACAAAAATCGTATTCACCTGTTTCATTACCCTAAAATAATAGGTCAGCCCATTGAAATCCTAATCATTATATCCCAAGCATCTTATTCCCTTCACCCTCCTAGCTAGTCAGTAATTGTCCTGTCTCTATCCAACAATTATTAATTCAATTAACAATAAAACAAATGCTAGGGCAGACCCGATGGCGCAACTTGCAGCCCAGGGTGTGTTTCTGAAAACCCGGAATCAAGTCCCACATCAGGCTACCTGCGTGGAGCCTGCTTCTCCCTCTGCCTGTGTCTCTGCTTGTGTGTGTGTGTGTGTGTGTGTGTGATGAATAAATAAATAAAATCTTTTATAAATAAATAAATAATAAATAAATAAATAATAACAAATGCTAGCTACTCATAACCATAAAGGACAAACTTGAGCCTTAATGTTAATATCATTAAGTCTATTTTTTGGTTCAACCTATTTCTAGGTACTCTACCACATTCATTTACCCCTACTACACAATTACCAATAAACTTAGGAATAGCCATCCCCCTATGAGCAGGAACAGTCACTACCAGATTTCAGCATAAAACAAAAGAATCCCTAGCTCCTTTCCTACCCTGAGG